>NC_060120.1:867184617-867484617 GCF_021461395.2 Schistocerca americana | reverse complement strand
GGTAGCCATTGCTGAGGCTGGGTGGCGCCCAAATGAGGGCCTCTGTTAGGAGTGGGTGGCACCATGGCGGCTCAGTGGGAAATGAAGTGTTTGAAGTTATCTCCCACTGGTGGCCAAACGATTCCAGTAGTCTCTATGAAAGGGCAATCCTCTTTCAGTGCAAAGAAATATGGCCCTAAAATGTTCCCTTCGCTAGTTACACCACAGGAGGAACGTCTAAGTGGCAAGCAGAGCAATACCCCACCACAATACTTTGTTTGTACAAGGACTGTTGGTGACTCCTTCTTGGCCACAAAGCCATTGTTCTTTGAAGATAACTTGGGAGACAAGATTGGGGAAGTGGCTTCCATCCCTAACATGAAAAATTGGACAATTTTGATCAAAACAGCATCCCCTGCCCTGTCATGGGCACTGCTCACTTGTAATAAGCTGGGTGACATACCGCTGTCATCCCCCATAACAGTCTAAATTAAGTTCAGGACATCATTTTCCACAGAGACTTGCTCCTACAATCTAATGATGAGCTACACGCCAACTTGGAGTGACGGGGTGCACACTCTGTCTGCCATGTATACTGGGGGACAAAGGAGTATCGGGTTGCTACCATTGCCTTCATCTTGGCCTTTGAGGGCGATTCATTGCCTGAAAATGTCAAGGTAATGGTATACTGATGCAATGTGAAACCATTTGTTCCTTCCCCTCCCCCCCCCCCCCCCTCCCATGTGGTGCTTCAGGTGCTTGAAATTTGGGCACACATATTCTCATTGCAACTAGCCCCATCTGTAGACATTGTGGATGAGCACTGCATGCAAATGCTCCCCATGCACCTCCCCCCATCTTTGTTAACTGTGGGAAACACCATTCCACCTGCTCATCAGACTGCACTGTTTTCCAGAGAGAAAAGAATATACAAGAATACAAGATTCTGGACAAACTCAGTCACCAAGAGGCCAAAAAGAAATATGAGCAGTTGCACCCAGAATGTCAAACAGTGTCATACGCTATAGCTACAATAACATTGCCCTCTTTGGCAATGGTACTACAATCCTTACACCTCCTACAGTGGGCCGTCAGAGCCACTCAGCCATGCCTACCCTTGATGGTTGGGTCTCCCCTCTCCCCTCACCTACTTTGGGATCAATGGCTTCCCACCCACCAAGGACATTGGTCCCCACCTCCCAACTGGAGACAAATCATCTTCCACTGGCTTCTTTCCCCTGGAAGGGGTCCTTCAGGATTCCAAAGTTTCTGCCGGTCTAAAACCAGATACTAGCCAGTGCCTGAAGGAGAAACGTCCTGCAAGTGGAAGGGCACTCAGACCCCGCCATTACTCGTCAGCCAGTGGCAGCAGGTGACCCTAAGGCATAACCAGCCCCCTTGGTCCCTTCATGGCCTCACTGTACATCGACAAAATTATTCTCCAGGGTAACTGCAGCGATTTTTCTCACCATCTGGCTGAGCTACAACATCGTTTAAGCACTTCACCTGTCTTCTGCATTGCTCTTCAGGAGACTTGGTTTCCAGCAGCACAGACCCCAAATCTTTGTGGACACTGAGATATTATAAGAATCATGCTGCCTATGAAAGCTGTCAGGTGAAATTTGCACATTTGTTCTAGACACTGTGTATAGCAAATTCGTGCCTCCCTAATACACCCTTGAAGGCTGTGGGTGCTCCAGTAAGGGCATTTCAGGATATTACCATCTGCAAATGTTTACTTCCCTCCCAATGGTGAAATGTCTCAGAACATGCTGTTTGCATTGGTTTCTCAGCTCCCCCACCTTTCCTAATCTTGGTTGATTCAATACCCATAACCCTTTGTGGAGTGGAACCATGGTCACTGGTCATGGTAAAGACCTAGAAAATACTGGCACAACTTGACCTTTGCTTCTTGAATACTGTTACTCTCACACACTTCAGTGTGGTGCACAGAACATTCTCAACCATTGAACCTTTCCAATTGCAACCCTTGTCATCTCCCATCCATCCACAGGAGAGTACACGATAACCTATGTGATAGTGACCACTTTACAGACTTCCTGTCCCTCCCTCAGTGTCACTCCCCTGGATCCATGGCCAGATGGGCTCCCAGCATTGCTGACTGTGATGCTTTCGCCTCTGCTTTCGACCTTGACTCCCCACCACATGGAGATATCGATGAGGCAGTCCAGAATATAACTATAGTCATGGTTTCAGCAGCTGATTTAGTGATCCCCTGTTCCTGACCCAATGGAAGACAGTAGCTTGGTGGTCCTTGGAAACCACAGAGGGCATTCAAGATCGTTGGCAGGCTCTCCAATACCCCAAGCGGAACCACTTGATATAGCACCTCATCGCTTTGCTTCATTCTTGGGTCTGCCACCTAATAAAATGCCGGAAACGAGTAAGTTGGGAATGGTACATTTCAACCACCAGAATTCATAGCTTTTTGCTAAGATCAGACAACTCTATGGATACCAGACACCTGCAGGTATCTTGAATGGCACTCCCTACATTGATCCAGACGACATCATCGAACATTTTGTTCTGCACTATTCTCAAACCTCAGTGTCTGAGAATTACCAATCTGCCCTTCATGTCCTAAAGCTGTGAT
Organism: Schistocerca americana; assembly: GCF_021461395.2. Lineage (NCBI taxonomy): Eukaryota > Metazoa > Arthropoda > Insecta > Orthoptera > Acrididae > Schistocerca > Schistocerca americana. Next base: position 867,482,024 of record NC_060120.1, on the reverse strand, counting down.
TGGTACGAAATCTTTTACTACACGCCACCTGGAGTCATATAATGTTCCATTCAGTGAATGGGAATTCGTCAGTGTCCTAGATCACTACCCTGATACAGCCCCAGGGCGAAACCATATCCACAACCAAATGATCAAGCAAGCACCTACTGGTGGACTGTCAGCGTCATATCCTTGCCATCTTTAGCCGCCTCTGGAGTGAGGGCGAGTTTCCATCGCCATGGCGAGAAAGCATTATTGCCCCAGTACTGAAACTGGGTAAGTACTTTCAAGAGATGAACAGTTATTGCCCAATAAGTCTCACTAGTGTTCTTTGTAAGTTGTTTGAAGGCACAGTGAGCTGTTGGCTGTGTTGGCTCCTTGAGTCTCTGGGTCTTCTGGCTCTGTCTCAGGGTGGTTTTTGGCAAGGCCATTCCAGTACTGATAATCTGGTTTACCTGGAGTCTGCCATCCGAACAGCTTTTGCCCAACATCAACACCTTATAGCTATCTTCTTTGTCCTGCAAAAGGCTTATAACACCACATGACGACACTACATCCTTGCTACCTTACACGGTGGGATCTCCAGGATCTGCTCCAAATTTTCATCCAGGACTTCCTGTAGCATCGTAAGTTCTGGGTTCGAGTTGGTGCTTCCAATAGTACCCCCCATATCCAAGAGAATAGGGTCCCAGGTGGCTCTGGTTTCAGTGTCCCTCTCTTTGTATGAGTAGTAACCATCAATGCTCTAGCAGTCTCTGTAGGGTCCTCAGTGTCACCCTCCCTGTGTGATGACCATATCTGCCTCTGCTATTGTTCCTCTAGTGTGAGTGTCGCTGAACGTGGACTGCAAGGCGCCATACAAAAGGCACAGGTGTGAGCCCTATCAGTTGCTTTCGATTTTCCGCCACCAAGACTCACGTCATGTATTTTTGTCGACATCGACCCACAACCAGAACTTTACCTTGACGTCTAGCTACTCAGTGTGGTGGAGACATCATTTTAGGACTATTCTTCAATTCTCGATGTACATGAATTCCCTATCTTCGCTAGCTGAAGCGAAAATGCTGGCTGCAACTTAATACGTTTCACTACCTGAGTAACACCAGCTGGGGTGCACTACCCTTCTGCAGCTTTACAAAGCCTTGATACAATCCGGCCTCTATTATGGACGTCTGGCAAACGGTTTGGCATCGTCCCCGTCATTGCAGATACTGTATCATGTACACCACTGGGGCCAAGCAGCCTACTGAGACATCACCCTGGTTTTTGATACCAGCCTTGGCATTTAAGTCCCCAATTACCAGTTTAAAGTGGCGGTCTCGTCCTTTGTTACGTGCATTTTTCACTTCTTCATAAAATGCTTCTGCTTCATCATCCGATAGTTTGCTGCCGGAGCGTATACTTGGACTATTTGTAGTTTGTATCTTTTTGATATTTTAATAACAATCCTTGCTACTCTACTTGATGTTCCTTCTATTATTGATACTTTTACATCTTTATTTATCAGGAAACCCACACCCTTTGTTCTACCATCTTCTTCTCCGAAGTGATACAGAACATTTCACACACTGTTACACACTGTTCCCCTTTACGACGTACTTCACTCAGACCAACTACAGTCCATTTTATTTTCTTCAACTCTTCTTCAATTTCGCTTAGTCTGTATTCACCCACAAGTGACCTGCAGTTATATGTGCAGATGTACAGAAATCTGCTGTTTTCCTCTTTTATGGTTTTATGTATGAATGACGCTAAAGCAGACCCCTCCCGGATATGCGATAGTTGGAGGACTAATCCGGAATCTTTTGCATCAGCGGTACTCATCATAATAATAAGTCTTAAAGATTAGAAGCATAATCGCCACGCCTGCTTCAGAATGAATTGACGATAATATTTTGAGGCCGCCCCTAACCTGGGGTACAGACACCCTTGGCTGGCCGCCCCTCTGCACTACAGATAATACTAAAACAATCGTGTTGCATAAAAGTTCCATAACTACTCTAAATGGAATTTTCATTAATTTCAGATGCCGAAAAAGCACTATGATTACAAGAACACTTGAAGGCTGCAATGACTTCAGTAAACGAAGGAATGAGTGTGAAAAGAGCTTCATAAGTACATAGAATTCCTAGGAGGACTCAACGCAATCATATCCAGACTCGATCAAGTTCCAGGAAAGTTGGCCATTATCCTTACCTTAGTAAGGAAATGGAACAAGAACTACGTTCTTATATTTTTCGATTGAGTGAGAGGGGTATGCCAATACCTACGAAAGTTTTGCGTGTCTCTGAGTTCAACATCTGCCTACTTAACAGTTTACCACACCCTTTTGATTTGTCAAAATGGTCTGCTGAAAGGAAGTGGTTTAGAGTGTTTCTACAACGGTACCTGGAGGTAGCTGCAAGTAAAACACAAGTAATGAACCCTGTCGTGCAATGAAATTAAATAAATGTATCGTGAAAGATCATTTTTCAAAGCTGTGAAGTATTTTGATCGAAAAAGACCTAATGATGAAGCTGGAGTGGATATTTAATATCGACGAGAAAGGGTGCTGGTTCGCTGCACATCATCTCCAAACGGTTTTGGCAAAGAGAGGCGCCAAAAGAGTGCATATAGTTGCACCAGGGCATGCTGAAAACGTTATAGTTGTTGCATGCGCCAGTGCTCTTGGTACATTAATACCACGGACGGTAATTATCAAAGGCCAACGTTTGAAACCTGGGTGGAAAAAAGACATGTCTCCTGGAACAGTGACTGTCGTGAGTGGAAAGGGTTCAATGACAACTGTTTCATTCATCAGGTGGTTGGACCACTTTGCCCTGTATAAGGCACCTGGAGAAGTGGTGCTGATATCTGATGAAGTGTAATGCCATTTGGATGCAAACATCGTAGCCGCTGCAGATTAACATGACGTCATACTCTATTGCTTTCCTAGAAATACAATACACGAACTGCCGCCAATGTATAAAGCAGTTTTAAAACCTCTCGAGACCTTCTGGGACGAAGAAGTTATGTTATTCCTCGACAGGAATAAGTCCAGTGACATCAGATCAATTTTCAACACAGTGTGGACAAGAGCTTGACACCGAGCACCATAATGAGTGGCTTTAGGGTCATTGGGATTCATCCGTCCAATCCTAACGTCATTCCTGACAGGCATTTGCTCTGTCAGTTGCATCTGAAGCAGCAGAACCAGCAACTGGGAATCAAACTACGACTACAACAGAAGGTTCACATCTCAGCAGTACTCAAGACGCCCTACCAAGAGTGTCTCCCTCACAGGAAATAGATTCACAAATTTCTAGAAAACTATAAAACCCTAAATTTAGTCGTTCCATCGACAATGGTAACGAAAAAGTGGTAGAAACATCAAGGAAAACTACACTTTCAATTCAGTTATTAACTATTCTCTTCGCACCAAAACGAAAACGCCCTGACAGGGTCACAAGTAAATCGTTCAACTACAATGGAACTGTAATCAAGGTCTAACTGTTTAATGATGTGAAAAAGAATAGTAAGAAGACCAGCTCTAAACAAAGTCCTGCCACAAGTGATCCCCAACGCTGCACAAGCTCAGGCACAGGCTGGATGTGTTTCCCATGTCATAAAGATAGTGTGGAGAACATGTCACTATGTAAATTTTATGTCAGGTTTTTGCATGACAAATGTGGGTGCATTAGAAAAAACACAAAATTTGTAACGTGCAAGTGCCCAGAATGTGCAGAGTGATGACTTTGATATGTGAATATTCACACGCTATAAAAGCTCAAATAGGTTGACAATGTGACATTTCAGTTAATTAATAATAATTACAAGTTAAAATAACTACTCATTTTGTGTCTAAATTATGTGGCATTAATTGGACCATGTGTTTGTAATAATGCCAGCATCTAACATTTTTCTAATTCGGAGTTTCTGAACGTCCGGAAATAAGTATCAACAATATCTTTATGTTTTTACGTTCAAAAGAGTTAAAGAATCATTTTCATAAATTTTGTTGCTCAGTATGACTTACTAACGAAACTACAACATATCAACATATTATGTACTAAGGCGGCATTATTTGGTCCCCATAGCATATATAAACCTCCTGAAAGAAACTAATGTACATAAAATTAGTAAATAAACATACATATTTTCAGCATAAAATGAAAATCAAATCAGACCCTCCTCCCCCCTTTGATAAAATCCTGGCTACATGCTTGGTACGAACAGGAATGATTTACTTATGTTAATATACGAAAGAATGGAAAACCCAAATACAACAGTGCGGCAGACAATCTCTGTCTGTCGATAATTCGGAGTAACTGTCCGAATTTCTACCGTGGACCGGATTGAAATCAATTGCGACCATATCCGGCCGTGGGCCGCCCGTTGCCCACCCGTGGCCTAGACTATAGAGAAAGTTTACGAGGGTAATAGTTGATAGCATTTTTAAGGAATTCTGCTACTAATCGCTAGTAGTTGGTCAGAAAGGTGATTAGTATCTCGATGGATTTTAAATTTAATGTTATACAGCCTAATGTATCTCCCAGCTACAAAAAAAAATCTGAAATTCGTCCTTAGTATTTCCGAACGGCAGAAACGCAAAGGAAACGCCTGCACTGAAACGTTTCGCACAGAAACTGTACCATACCTGATGTACCAAACAGTTCACCAGAAAACGAAACATTCATTAAGTGGCGATTTTGTTACGCAAATTAAGCAAAACTCAAGAACCAAAACAAAAACCGGAAGTTTGATGTATTATAACGACTTAGTTATCATTTAAAATATAAACGGAATGGCGCCACACACCTACCGTTAGTAAAGTTTTCAATTAATTTATAATTTTCATTACTTTCCATTGCAGATTGCCGTCACTCTGAAAGAAGTTTTCTACCCATTTACGATTACGGCAACTGAAAAAATTCGTGTTGTGTATATTTTATGGGCAGTGACATAAACACGGGAAATGTCCTTAAAGATCGGTCATTAACGGCAACGTCCGCTTTGGACGGGCAATAACGTGTATTCAAGGAAGTCAACATTTCGGAGGTTGTGGTGAGGCATGAGGGTAAGAGCCTAGCTCAAAATGCTGCGACTGATTTAAGCTGTGCTCTTTGGATCATGCCTCACAGCAATCTCGGAAATTCACGTTATTGCCTTTAACGAGCTTTCGTATATTTATTTCATTGTCGTTAAGTTAAACAAACTATAGATTCTGCCGATTACGTTCGATAAAAGTTATTTCTGTTGTAAAACGTTTGGTTGTTAGTGCCTGAATTGGAATGTTCCAGTGAATTCAAAGGCAAAAACTGAATTACAATGTAATTCTTTTATTACACGTGCCAGCATTTACACGCACATCTGCATCTACGCACTGCAAACGACTGTGAAGTGCATGACAGAGAGTGCTACCCCTTGTGCCACTTAGCAGATCTTCTTTTCGTTCCATTCGCAAATGGAGCGCGGAAAGAATTGACGCTTAAATTCCTCTGTCTGCGTTACAGGGTTAGTCCGATCATGTGTGGGCTGTACTATATTCACAAGTTCCTCAGTAAATATTGGTTCTTGAAAGTTGGTAAGTAGGCATTCTCTTGACAGTTGCACTTATTTCAAGCGCCTGCCATATAAAGTTTTTCAGCATCTCCGTGACTTTACATAGGGAGTTAAAAGCAATGTGGTACAATGTTCTAGCAATTCCTCATAAACCACACAATTCTGTAGTCACTGCTAAGCGGCGTTTTGTGTGGTAGAAAGTGCAACACCAATGGACAGTGGGTAAATGGATACTAGTGATTTGGAGCGATTACTTACGCTATACCCTGTGGTAATCTGATGGATAGGTATGGGTTTGGCTAATGCCTGGAGAACGTTGCCTGCCATCAAGCGTAGTGCCTACGGCGGAGAATGGAGTAGGTAGTGTTACGAAATTGGGATGTCTGTTGTTGTTAGGGTGTTATCTCCTTATTGCGATTAAGAAAACGCTAAATACAGACGGACGTGAACACATTTTATAGCTCTGCGTTGTGCGTACAGTACAGGAACAGTTCGTAGATCATTTTTTGTGTCAGCACGACAGTGCAAAATGGTTCAAATGGGTCTGAGCACTATGGGACTTAACATCTGAGGTCATCAGTTCCCTAGAACTTAGAACTACTAAAACTTAACTAACCTAAGAACGTCACACACACCCATGCCCGATGCAGGATTCGAACCTGCGACCGTAGCTGTTGCGTGGTTCCGGACTGAAGCGCCCAGAACCGCTTGGTCACAGCGGTCGGCTCACGAAAGTGCACTCTGTGATAAAGCAGCATCTTTGAGGCAATGGTTTCCTGACAATAACATTTCTTAAACGGTCTGGCCCGCCCAGTGTCCTGACCAGAACCTTATAGAATGCATTTTAGGATGAGTCACTAAGCCTATTTTGCTCCAGGTGCCATTTTCCAGCATCGCTTTCTCTGGTTTTGGCTCTTAGTGAGGAATACCGTTTCTCCAAAGACATTCGGACACCTCACTAAAAGCGTCCCCAGCAGAGTTCAAGTCATCACAAAGGCGAAGGCTGGACACACCCCACATTAATGTCCGCTAACAGGCGTGCGAGTACTTTTGATCAGATAATGTGCTCAATGTGGTCGCATTGCACTGCATTGTGCTAATTTTCCTTCTGAGAAATCTTCCCATTAAGAACGATATACTAAATTCATCTTTCTATAATGTCTCTAATACAGCTGTTGATCTCATCAGATATTCCGTATCCGCCTATTTTATTTACGAGACGGTGGTTTGGAAATGTGCCAAATGCTTTCTGGCAATCAAGGAGCGAGTAATCGACCTTCACTCCGCTATCTGGAATCTTCTGAATGTCGTGAATGCACAGGAAAGTTAGGTTTCACACGACAGATGTTAGCAGGATTACTCACTACGGAACAGTTGTTTGGTCTCCAAAACAGTCATCACGCGACCGCAAGAAATGTTTCATAATTCTGGGACATATTGAGGTCAGTTTGCATTTCTGAGTATCTGTCCTGTTAATTTTCTTGTTGACCAGAATGGTCTGTGGCTTTTTTTCGGTCACGAGACAGGCTTCATTATAGCAGCGAACTACGGTATCTTATTATTAGTAGATTTTTTTTTTTTTTTTTTTTTCGTCGATTAGGTGAAGAATCTACATTGACCGATTTGAGCTGATTTCTTTTGTGATGCAATTCTGGATTTCAAGAATTTAGTGTTTCAGTAATCATTCTATCACCTTTCGTCTTGGTACCATCAGGAGAACAAGTACTGTGTTTGCGCTGTTGACTTTTATCCACTGAGCGATTTAAGTGGCCGCAGTGGAGCGGATCTGGTATGACAATTTTTAAAAGTCTGATAATCTTTATGAGGTACCCTCCGGTTTGGTTCCATTCAACGTAGTATTTGATGTGTTGGCAGAAGAGCCAACACCGTGTTGCTACAGGAGGCCGAAATGCACGCGTTTAAGCTCACGCAGACTGGCGTGAGGTCTGGAACAGTTAAAGGAGTTGAGTCTAATAAAGAAAGTATGAAGCTCTTGGAATACTTAACTTTAATCCACAATTGGAGAACATCGCTCTTGTTGATACATGAATTATAATCTCAATATAAACTGGTAATGGCGCCTTGCTAGGTCGTAGCAAATGACGTAGCTGAAGGCTATGCTAACTATCGTCTCGGCAAATGAGAGCGTAGTTTGTCATTGTAGCATCGCTAGCAAAGTCTGCTGTACAACTGGGGCGAGTGCTAGGACGTCTCTCTAGACCTGCCGTGTGGCGGCGCTCGGTCTGCAATCACTGACAGTGGCGACACGCTGGTCCGACGTATACTAACGGACCGCGGCCGATTTAAAGGCTACCACCTAGCAAGTGTGGTGTCTGACGGTGACACCACAGTATTTAACTATATGATATTTTGGCGCATTAGAATACGGATGTCCCTGAACCTTCAAAATAGGGAAAACAGGAAAAAAACATTACGTTCGCAAAACAGCCCTTTTATTTGATCCATCCATCCAGTCGTGTGACTAGGGCCTCCCATCGGGTAGATCGCTCGCCTGGTACAGGTCTTTCGATCTGACGCCACTTCGGCGACTTGCGCGTCGATGGGGATGAAATGATGATGATTAGGACAACACAACACCCAGTCCCTGAGCGGAGAAAATCTCCGACCCAGCCGGGAATCGAACCCGGGCCCTTAGGATTGACATTCTGTCACGCTGACCACTCAGCTACCGGGGGGCAGACCTTTTACTTGATAAACGCACCCATTAATAATGTAGGTTAGTTGTTAAATTCATTTTCCTTAAGTGTATAGTTACCGGTACAATTTTGTGTCAGGTGACACCAAGAAAGTTACAGAGACGGAAGAGCGTATCCGTGGTTTTCTTCTTATGACTCAATGTTGTCATCTCTACATATCTTCACTTTTGAAGAAAGCTAGCAATTACAGGGTGCACAATGTATTCGTCTACAGTTAGTTAACAGGAGACAATATATTTGGTCGGGCATCGCTCCTTTCGCAGTTCAAATGGCCCTGAGCACTATGGGACTTAACATCTGAGGTCATCAGTCCCCTAGAACTTAGAACTACTTAAACCTAACTAACCTAAGGACACCACATACATCCATGCCCGAGGCAAGATTCGAACCTGCGACCGTAGCAGTCGCGCAATTCCGGACTGAAGCGCGTAGAACAGCTCGGCCACCACGGCCGGCCCTTTCGCAGTTCACGAGTGTGAAAATGAACTGTGCAATGATGTGCCAAACTAACAGTGCCAGTCGTGATTTATTAGGAAAAAGCACAAATCCCTAGAGAGAAGGTGATGACTCTTGAATACCGTAATTATTAGACTGGAGCATACGTTCATAGCGATTTTGTTCTGCATGTCGATATTCCACTTGCTATGGGTTTATTTATAGATAGTCATTTTTTATATGCAGTTCATAGTTCACTGTTGCTCTTTGAGCTTACATATTGTCATTTTGTCACTTGGAGATAATGAGTGGAACTGTGGACGCTAAAAAATGGAGTGCCAAATGGAGAATTCTGAACATTTTCGATGTACTCTTCTGTTTGAGTTGAATAGAGAGGTGTCAGCAGCGGAGGCACCTGGGAACATTTGTGCCGTTTATAGGGATAAAGCTATTGGGCAGAGAACGGCGAGAAAATAGTTTTATTGTTTTAAGCAGGATCGTTTTGACATTAATGACTCCCCACATTCAGGAAGAGCTTCAGGATTTGATGAAGATCGTTCAAATTAATCCACAATGATCCGCGTCAGTGTAGTCGGAAACTGGCAGATGTGATGAACTGTGATCATTCCACCATTCTGTGTATTCGGGTCTATGGGTACCGTATGCTCTAAGACGAAATCCCAAAACTCAGTGATTGCCATATGTGCATTTCTGCTTGCGCGTCATCGACTGATTCCGGAAAACCACCGACCATTGCCGCCCTGTGACATTTCTTGTGACGAAATATGGTGTCTTTATGGTAAGATAAGAAAAAGAAACAAATGGTGGAGCCCAAACAAAGCAGTAACTCTCGGTATAAAGGCCTGCGCACATCCGCAAAAGATAATGTTATGCATCTTGTGGAACAGCGACTATGTGGTGAACTACGAGTTGCTTCCACGACCTATAACCGTCACTGCTGACATATTTGTCGACAACTGAGACGTCTTGCAGACGCAGTAGGAGAACAACAACCAGGTGAAGTGTTGCTATTCCACGAAAACGTCCGCCTGCATTCTGCTGGACTGACAACAAACACTGTACAGGAGTTGGGTTGGGAAATAATTCCACAACCGCCTTGTTCATCTGATCTTGAGTCCTCAGATTCACCTTTTCCGCTCTGTATCGAACAGCCTTCAAGCAAGTTGCTTTCCCGCTCTAAACATGATCTCAGTACAGCCCTGTGCCAGGCAAACAAAAACTGAACGAAATCAAAATTAGAATCCTAAGAAAATTTGGAAATTTGCGGTAAGTTCCTATGGGACCAAACTGCTGAGGTCATCGGTCCCTAGGCTTATACACTACTTAATCTAACTTAAACTAACTTACACTAAGGACAACACACACACCCATGCCCGAAGAAGGACTCTAACCTCCGACGGGAGGGGCCGCGCAATCCGTGTCATGGCGCCACAAACCAGGCGGCATTTCAGTTGTTTATTACATACAAACTATAAGAGATATAAACTCATTGCGCATGTCATTGGATAGAGAACGGTTCAAATTTTTGTCAGAGCTTCGCTGTTGTTTGCTTGTAGCAACGTGGCGACTACACCACAAGAGAAGTAACTTTGTGTGTTGGAATTTGCATTGTTATTGTTGTTGTCTTCAGTCCAGAGACTGGTTTGATGCAGCCCTCCATGCTACTCTATCCTGTGCAAGCTTCTTCATCTCCCAGTACTTACTGCAACCTGCATCCTTCTGAATCTGCTTACTGTATTCATCTCTTGATCTCCCTCTACGATTTTTACCCTCCACGCTGCCCTCCAATGCTAAATTTGTGATCCCTCGATGCCTCAGAACATGTCCTACCAACCGGTCCCTTCTTCTTGTCAAGTTGTGCCACAAACTCCTCTTCTCCCCTAATCTATTCAATACCTCCTCATTAGTTACGTGATTTACCCATCTAATCTTCAGCATTCTTCTGTAGTACCACATTTCGAAAGCTTCTATTCTCTTTCTGTCCAAACCATTTATCGTCCATGTTTCACTTCCATACATGGCTACACTCCACACAAATACTTTCAGAAACGACTTCCTGACACTTAAATCTATACTCGATGTCAACGAATTTCTCTTCTTCAAAAACGCTTTCCTTGCCATTGCCAGTCTACATTTTATATCCTCTCTACTTCGGCCATCATCAGTTATTTTGCTCCCCAAATAGCAAAACTCCTTTACCACTTTAAGTGTTTCATTTCCTAATCTAATTCCCTCAGCATCACGCGACTTAATTCGACTACATTCCATTATCCTTGTTTTGCTTTTGTTGATGTTCATCTTATACCCTTCTTTCAAGACACTGTCCATTCCGTTCAATTGCTCCTCCAAGTCCTTTGCTGTCTCTGACAGAATTACAATGTCATCAGCGAACCTCAACGTTTTTATTTCTTCTCCATTGATTTTAATACCTACTCCGAATTTTTCTTTTCTTTCCTTTACTGCTTGCTCAATATACAGATTGAATAACATCGGGGAGAGGCTACAGCCCTGTCTCACTCCCTTCCCAACCACTGCTTCCCTTTCATGCCCCCCGACTCTTATAACTGCCATCTGGTTTCTGTACAAATTGTAAATAGCCTTTCGCTCCCCGTATTTTACCCCTGCCACCTTCAGAATTTGAAAGAGAGTATTCCAGTCAACATTGTCGAAAGCTTTCTCTAAGTCTACAAATGCTAGAAACGTCGGTTTGCCTTTCCTTAATCTTTCTTCTAAGATAAGTCGTATGGTCAGTATTGCCTCACGTGTTCCAACATTTCTGCGGAATCCGAACTGATCTTCGCCGAGGTCGGCTTCTACCAGTTTTTCCATTCGTCTGTAAAGAATTCGTGTTAGTATCTTGTAGCTGTGACTTATTAAACTGATAGTTCGGTAATTTTCACATCTGTCAACACCTGCTTTCTTTGGGATTGGAATTATTATATTCTTCTTGAAGTCTGAGGGTATTTCGCCTGTCTCATACATCTTGCTCGCCAGATGGTAGAGTTTTGTCAAGACTGACTCTCCCAAGGCCGTCAGTAGTTCTAATAGAATGTTGTCTACTCCCGGGGCCTTGTTTCGACTCAAGTCTTTCAGTGCTCTGTCAAACTCTTCACGCAGTATCGTATCTCCCATTTCATCTTCATCTAGAATTTGCATTAAGTCAATCCATTGTTCAAGTGCAACTTGCAAGAAGCGGCCTCTACATAAGCAACTTTAAGGCTGACATACAAAATTCTTGGAAGTTGATTGCGATATGCAAAAGGAAGAGCAGTGGTCGACCAAGCACGTCCGACTAAAATGTCGAGCGTATCCGAGATGTGTTCAACGGAGTCCTCGGAAATCCGCAAAACTGGCTACTTTTTCTATGTTTCTCGAGCAATGTATGGTGCTCGTGTTGAATGTATGGTATAATGTCCGTGCGGGCATAAAACGTCGAATCTTTCTCTACCCTGTGGCATGCGCAATGTGTTTCTACCTTTCATAGTTTGCTTGTAATAAAAGAAAAAAAATAAAATCTGTTCTTTCTTTTTGAATCGCGCTGAATAGGAATAAGTGACCGCGGGACTGAAAGTCAACTAAATTCTCTAAACAGAGGAAAGGTGAATGGGCCCAGTGAGATACCTAACCAGTTTGCCTGCGCGAGCTTGTACGTAACTTACGCTTCATACCAGTCCCTGACAAGCTGGATCCCGTGATGCAGGGGCTACCACGAAGTTTAGCACTTACTATAAGTCCATGCCCATTAGGGAATGCCACTTAGAAGTTAATTAGAATTTAATAAGCAATTAATAGTGGCTGTAACGCTAAACTGTGGCTACAGGATCATACTGATGTCAATAATTTCAATGATATATAGCTGAATATTAAATGAAAGATGTGGTACAGTTATTTAATTTTTTTAACCATACAGATTTAAAAAATTGATTTATGTGTACAGGTCGTCCTAAAAATGTTGCGACAAACTTTGAAGGGTTGTGGAGATTGTCTTGAAGAACAAATGGGACAAACCGAGTATAGGAACCCGTGCACGCGTCGAAATTATAGGAGCCGACGCCTATCATTGTGCCAACGCTTTCAGAAGCAACCGTGACTTCTTACGCTGACGGATCATAGGCAGAATGTCTCGCAACGTTGTTTATTATTCTGTGATCCCGTTTGATTGCAGATTCTTCCATTTCTGCTGATCTTGAGATACCTGTTGCCGGTTCAGTCCACCTGTCTTTTTTAAGGCTCTGTCCCATCTGTACTGTGGTCTTCCTCTTGGTCTTTTTTGTAAAATTGGGCTCCAATCTAGGACTTGTTTTGACCACCTGCCATTTTTTCTTCGAGCAACGTGACCAGCCAACTGCCATTTCAAGGTATTCACTCTTTCCATTGTGTCATTGACCTTTGTTGTCAGTCTTACATCAACTACTTTCTTTATGTCTTTATTTGGGTAGCCCAACATTTATCTTTGCGTTCCTCTTTGTACTATTATTAGTTTTCTGACAATGAATTCATTTAATGTCCTAGTCTCACAGCTGTAAGTTATTACTGGCAGTATACATTGGTCAAAAACGTTTTCCTTCAGCTCAGCCGTCATCACGGACTTCAAAACCGAGGGGTTTGCCATCCTAATTAAATACGTCGAGATATTTCTGGTTTTCGTTCTCCTTACCTATTTATCAGTTGACCCAGACAGATATATTCTGTGACCCACTGAAGTTGCGTACTCCCAACAGATATTTTCCCTCCAGTGTCCATTCATTCATCATGATGTTAGTTTTATCATAGTTCATTTCCAGGCCGACTTTAGAGAAAACTGACGCAAGTTAACTATCCAGTATTCGAACTTGTTCTATACTATTAGTAAATAGTACAATATCATCAGCGAGCCTCAGGCTACTTAGTCTCTTTTCCAGAATTTCGATTCCCTCTGTTTTCCAATCTAATTTAGACATCGCTCTTTCGAGAACTGCTGAAAATAGTTTTGGAGATATAGAGTCACCTTATTTTACGCCCTTTTCGATGGGAAATTTATTGTTTTCTTCAACTTCAATCACAAATGCTGTGGAGCTTTAGTATATGTCGTATCAAACTTTAATATAGGCCTGTTCTATTCCTTGCTCTGTTAGAGCCTCAAACACAAATGGATGACTGATCGAGTCGAATGCCTTTTCAAAATTTATGAAGCCAAGGCAAAGAGGCAGATGGTACTCATTTGTTCTACTAATTGTTTCACGTGAGTGAGGATATGATCGATTGTACTAAACACTGCACGGAACTCAGATTGCTAGATGGGGTGCGCCAGTTCTAGTGTAGTGCTCAATCTGGTAGTAAAAATTCTAGTAAAAACAGTAGGACAGGAGGCCTATAGGACCACTCTTCTTATTTCTTTAGTACCACCTTTCTTATGTATTAGGATTATTTTGATTTTATTCCAATCTCCTGGTAATTTTCCGCTGTGCGAACAATTTGAAAATATTTTACCAGATGCTTTACAGATTTGTCATCTATCAGCCCTAAAATATCGACTGAGAGATCATCACTACCTGAAGTGGTTCCTTTTTTCATTTTCTCTACAGCTAGTTTGACTTCTGAGGGGAGTATTTCTGGGATTAGGGGAACAGAGACATCCAAGTCGTCCACGATTAAGACTTTAGTGTGCAGGTCACTATAAAGATTCTCAGTGTATTCGAGTGTTTCTTTCTTATCCGTAATTCGGCCTTGGTCTGTGCCTAACGCTATTAGCTGATTCTTTCCAATAAGTTTTCACCTGTCTATCCACAGATTTATTTTCAAGACTGGCATTTAGCTTATCTCCTTCATGCTTATTGATGCCAATCTTTCATACTGTTTTTCAGACCCTTGAACAGTTCTGTATATTCTATCTTATCTTTTTCTGTTTCTACTTTCATTTTTCCTCTCCTGTACAACAAACTTATCGTTTCATTTGTCAGCGTATTTCGTTCATTTTTGAAATTTACACAAGCCATCCGTTCTTCGGCTGTTGTAATCTGTGTATTTGTTACTGTTTCTGCTTCACATTCTTTTAATTTTCTCTTAATTCTTTCTTGACGTTCCTCTTTCCGTTCTTCGAGATATTTGAAATTAAAAATTTTTCATTTTCCTTTAATTTGTTTCAGTTTTTCATCTTTTGTGTTCAGTTCAAGTCTCGCTCTTATTAATCGATGATCACTGTTTGCATTGAACCTGTTCAGCACAGAGACATCTTTAACATTTTGACGCCTATTGGCAAGAATGAATTATATCTAATTTTTAATTTTAAAGTTAGAACCCCTCCAAGTGCATTCGCGACTAGGATGCTTCTTGAAGAACGTATTCATAATAGGTGTTTCCATGCAATCATAAAATTAAACCAGTCTCTCACTTTTGTCATTTCTTTAATCTATTCCATGTTTGCTACTAGCTGAATCACCTTCCTTGCACGTTCCAAATTTGACACTAAAGTCGCCAATCCTACAGTCGAGTGACTAGAAATAAATGCATGTGCCTGAACTATTTGACTTTTGTACCCTTCTGATATTATGAAGTTCAATGTACACTTCTATTTAAAGTTCCTTCTAATACTGCTGTCTTGTCTACTATGTTTTTTTAAGTAAAATCCGACTCCTTTTAGTTTTCCATCTGGTTCACCACAGTAATAGGAGAAATTTTCCGAATTCAGAAGAAGTCAGTTTTCACCTTTACGACGTACTTCACTAATTTAATAATGCTACAGTTATTTTTTTCTAATTCTTCCTCTATTCCTATCAATATATCGTCTCCTACTAGTGAACGATAATTATATGTGCATATGTGAAAGCATTGCTTCTCTGTCTTTGCAGACTTGGGATTTTGTGACACTCTAAAGCAGCTCCCACCCGGAAGTCCGAATGCGGGTTTAATTTAACTCCGGAACATTTTACATTACTGTCACATATCATGATTCAATTCACTCAAAGGTGAGATGTATAATCGCCCACGCTTACTTCAGAACGGATTGGCGATCTGATTTTCAACGCTACCCCTAACGTGGATAAAAGAGGCCTCTGGTTGACCGCTCCTTGGAGAACAGACGCCACTTGGATATGGATCTTCAAACAGTTTTTTTCAGCTTTCACAGTACCACTATCTTGCGCAAGTCTAGTTTCACAGAAAATTCCAGAAAATTCGGCATGACATCAGCCCTTGAAATCGTTTTTCCAAATTGTTTATATTAGAAATAATAGATAAATATTGTTAATTACTACATCAAAATTAAAGATTCACTGTCGATCTTGTAATTAAAAATGAAGTGAATGTCTTTTGAAACGAATTGTTAACTCTTTGTAACATAAAAACAGTTTCCATTTATTGTACAACATTTTTCAATACTTGAACATATGTAAGTGTATGATTTTATTTGTAAGTTTAATCATGTTTAAGAACTAACAATGCGTGAAAAACATGTCAATTATTGTACAACATAAATAAGCCAGGAGCCCCGCTTGTCATGGCTCGCTCTAACATTTTAGTCTGACTATAAGCCATGCGAGTCAATTTCATTTACGTACCAATCTCAGTCGAACCGTAATTAGAGTGTAAATAGCGTCAAGTGAGCTGTTCTTGGAAGAGTATAAATGTGCTGTACTCATCTTTTTTCATGAGAGAGAAGCAATAAACAGAAGAACATGGACGGAAAAAGTTGTCGGGTTAAAATCTGCAAAAACAGAGGCAAACATTTAGTTACACGAAAGCTAAATATACTTTCATAATCTCTGTTACCATTCGATTACATTCTGTGTAAAATGTTCACTGAGAACTAGGACAGGAAGTAATGTGAAAAAAAATTGAACATATAATAAAATATTTTAACTATCCTGGAAAATTAATAGAACTTTAGAGCATAAAACACGTAAATAAACACGACTGAAATTTTGTACAACAGTCGCATTACCGATCCTCTTATATGGGAGTGCACGGTGATTATTGAATAACAGACAAATACAAGGAGTAGAAATGAGATTTCTTAGAGCAGTGACCGGATGGAACAGAATACATAATATACGAAATGCAGATATTCGAAAGGAGTAGAAAATAATATGTGTGAAAGAAGATATGAAGGAAAACAAAAAGAAATGGAATGAGTATGTACAAAGAATGGATCCATAGAGACTACCACATTATCAGATGAAGAACTTTAAACCAAGAGGGAAAAGAGATCCTCCAGACAGCGAAAAAGAAGGGGACAGCAACAGACCATAATTGGCCTAATACGGAAAGAACAGAAAAGGAAGAAAAAAATGAAAATTTATGTTCGTAATTATGCGGTTTTTCCCCGAACGGTAGTGTGACAATACGCACATGGTCCAGACACATTAATTGACCACCATCTATAATCGACGCCAGTGCGCAATAGCCACTCAAAAAAAATGGTTCAAATGACTCTGAGCACTAATGGACTTAACTGCTGAGGTCATCAGTCCCCTAGAACTTAGAACTACTTCAACCTAACTAACCTAAGGACATCACACACATCCATGCTCGAGGCAGGATTCGAACCTGCGACCGTAGCGCCTAGAACCGCCCGCCACTCCGGCCGGCAATAGCCACTTACAGACAGCAAGTGGTAGCACTAGCAGTGAAGGGGATATAAGGTGCGTTGGGGGGGAGGGGGGGAGAGGGGCGGAGTCACCAAAAACAGTGCAGCCGTTGTCGCAATACTGAAATGAGCTATTTTTTTTGACGTCCAGAAGGGCTTAATCATTGGCTTTCGGGTCAAGAGTGGAATCATTTCTAAAACGACTGAGCTTTTAAACTATTCCAGTCCCGTGATGGTTAAAGTACACCAAGCATGGCAAATTGGCCATATCCAAAACATCACCGAGCAACTGTGTTGCACAACGAGACATAGCTGTCTCTGGAGATGTGTACTAGAGAACAGACGTGCAACTGCCGACAGCCTATATGAACCAAGAGACTGCCTACAGTGTCTCCCGAACTACCGTTCAGCACACATTGGTGGGCCGCTGCACCAGGTACCTGGTTCATGCACCCACGCTCACTGCTGTTCATTGGGAACAAACGTTGGAATTTGTGGGCTAATACTGCGACTGAATGTTCACTGAGAGGCGACATGTAGACTTTTCAGTTGAATCACGTTATATGCTCCATTGGACAGATGACCGTTTGCATGTATGGCGTCAAACTCCTTAAAGTGAACACCCTGTAATAATCGTAGGAGGGGTCCAGGTCGGAGGATGAAGCGTTATGGTCTGAGGAATGTTTTCGTGGCATTCACTGTGCCATTTCATCATTCTGGAAGGCAAATCCTTCGGGATCATAAGCACCCCTACATGAAGTTTGTTTCTCCTCAGCACGATGCCATCTATCAGCAGGACAATGCAACGTGTCACACAGCTCGCAGTGTACGTGCGTGGTTTGGAGAGCACCAGGGTGAGTTTACTACATTCACCTGGCTGCCAAACTCTCTGGATTTAAACTCAATCGAGAATCTGTGAGCCCACCTCGGTCGGGCTGTTTGCACCACCGATCCTCAACCGAGGAACCTGGCACAACTGGTCACATTAAGTCGGCATGGCTCTACATCCCCTTCCAGAACCTCGTTGACTCTAGCCCTGTGTCCTGATTATTCAGGCTTTTGACTAGTGGTCACATTAAGGTGACTGAACTGTAGATGTACTAGGGTTGGCCTGATGGTACCCGTTGGTATATGTAACCCCACACCATGTAGCGCCATTGGATGACTTTTCCGAACATGGCTTCCCTTCTCCACTTTGTTCCTCAAGACGTCCTCTACAAATCCTCGATATTTGTCGTCGTCGATTTGTTACGCGCCCTGTAGCTACAGAAGAACAGCGATGCGTACTGCCGACGACCTCCGCACTTGTCTGCAGGTTGGCACTCGTTTACTTCCAGGAGCTGCAACCTCGTCCAATGTGCAGGCGGCGGGGTCCGAGAGAGCGGAACCTGTTCTGGCTCCCCGTCCCACGCAACAGGTTGGCAGCTGCGCGGCCGTGGCCGGTCGCGGTCAGTGCAGCGCGGTCCGCCGAGCAGAGAGCTTCCACACGCATCAATGTTGGCGCCGACGCTGCTGCTGCTGCTCCTCGCGCTGCTCACCGCAGCTGCCTCCGGAGGTCAGTCGCTGGCTCGTGAGAGCTACTGTACCGGTAGTTCTTTTGAAACGTATTAATGCGAATTCCTCCTAGTAATGTAGATTCCAAAACCCAGAATTCCCTCGGCTATACTTACCTTATGGTCGTTTATTGTTCACATTTGAAGGCCCATAGCTTCATAGTTTACTGGGGTGTTTATTTAATAACTCTATAAATATCTAAAAAAGCGCAGTCTTTAGGCAAAGGTCCCGAGTTCGAGTCTCGGTCCGGCACACAGTTTTAATCTGCCAGGAAGTTTCATATCAGCGCACACTCCGCTGCAGAGTGAAAATCTCATTCTGGAAACATCCCCCAGGCTGTGGCTAAGCCATGTCTCCGCAATATCCTTTCTTTCAGGAGTGCTAGCTCTGCAAGGTTCGCAGGAGAGATTCTGTAATGTTTGGAAAATAGGAGACGAGGTACTGGCAGAAGTAAAGCTGTGAGAAGGGGACGTGAGTCGCGCTTGGGTGCCTCAGTTGGTGGAGCACTTGCCCGCGTAAGGCAATGGTCCCGAGTTCGAGTCTTGGTCCGGCACACAGTTTTAATCTGCCAGGAAGTTTCAAGCGCAGTCTTTGTTTATGTGGCTTCTGAAGAAAGAACTACGTTTTCGAGATGCACTCCATTTCTCACCGCTTTGGTGTTTCCACCTTCACGCTAGGCAGAAACAATACAGCGACAGCATGATAAGATAAGCACATCTATAGCTATCAAAACGTCTGCTTGCAACAGCCGTCGGTAGCGTGCCAAGACTGTCACCACAACCACCTTTAGCTGAGGCCACTTCTTGTATTCTGTTGGCTTGTGACGTCATTGTAATGGCGTCAAACAAGTCCTACGTCACAATTACGAGGAATCTTACGATTCAAATCAAGTTTCACGTAATTTTAAGCTATGCTGACGGACAGTGATACCGATAATTCAGAGCATTCAAATGGCATTAGAGTCCCTCACAAATTTCCGGTTTCGTTCGCGTGCAAACCGTGTTTATAATAAACTGACTGAATCAAGGGTGGAGTGGTAAGGCTGAAACAATACACACACAAAAATCACTAGAAAAATTCCAAAATAAAAGTCCAACAGAACATATATGAAATATATTCGCAGTTGCTAATGTGGTCAGACATCAGCTGTGTAATGACATGACTTGTATTTGCTGTGAAGTAACTTTTAATGGCCAAGAGAGTATTAAATACTATTTATGTGTGATGATCTATTTCTGATATTCAAAAAATTTCTTGTTGTTTACGTTCTGTTCCATCATGACTGAATAAAACCTACCATCTCGACATTATAGTGGATAGTATTTAGCACATTCCACACGGGTTTGTCAGAAAGAGAAACAGGTTTGTCAGGAACAAAAACAAACAGTTAAAGAGCACATCGTCTAACTACACCCCTGGAAATTGAAATAAGAACACCGTGAACTCATTGTCCCAGGAAGGGGAAACTTTATTGACACATTCCTGGGGTCAGATACATCACATGATCACACTGACAGAACCACAGGCACATAGACACAGGCAACAGAGCATGCACAATGTCGGCACTAGTGCAGTGTATATCCACCTTTCGCAGCAATGCAGGCTGCTATTCTCCCATGGAGACGATCGTAGAGATGCTGGATGTAGTCCTGTGGAACGGCTTGCCATGCCATTTCCACCTGGCGCCTCAGTTGGACCAGCGTTCGTGCTGGACGTGCAGACCGCGTGAGACGACGCTTCATCCAGTCCCAAACATGCTCAATGGGGGACAGATCCGGAGATCTTGCTGGCCAGGGTAGTTGACTTACACCTTCTAGAGCACGTTGGGTGGCACGGGATACATGCGGACGTGCATTGTCCTGTTGGAACAGCAAGTTCCCTTGCCGGTCTAGGAATGGTAGAACGATGGGTTCGATGACGGTTTGGATGTACCGTGCACTATTCAGTGTCCCCTCGATGAGCACCAGTGGTGTACGGCCAGTGTAGGAGATCGCTCCCCACACCATGATGCCGGGTGTTGGCCCTGTGTGCCTCGGTCGTATGCAGTCCTGATTGTGGCGCTCACCTGCACGGCGCCAAACACGCATACGACCATCATTGGCACCAAGGCAGAAGCGACTCTCATCGCTGAAGACGACACGTCTCCATTCGTCCCTCCATTCACGCCTGTCGCGACACCACTGGAGGCAGGCTGCACGATGTTGGGGCGTGAGCGGAAGACGGCCTAACGGTGTGCGGGACCGTAGCCCAGCTTCATGGAGACGGTTGCGAATGGTCCTCGCCGATACCCCAGGAGCAACAGTGTCCCTAATTTGCTGGGAAGTGGCGGTGCTGTCCCCTACGGCACTGCGTAGGATCCTACGGTCTTGGCGTGCATCCGTGCTTCGCTGCGGTCCGGTCCCAGGTCGACGGGCACGTGCACCTTCCGCCGACCACTGGCGACAACATCGATGTACTGTGGAGACCTCACGCCCCACGTGTTGAGCAATTCGGCGGTACGTCCACCCGGCCTCCCGCATGCCCACTATACGCCCTCGCTCAAAGTCCGTCAACTGCACATACGGTTCACGTCCACGCTGTCGCGGCATGCTACCAGTGTTAAAGACTGCGATGGAGCTCCGTATGCCACGGCAAACTGGCTGACACTGACGGCGGCGGTGCACAAATGCTGCGCAGCTAGCGCCATTCGACGGCCAACACCGCGGTTCCTGGTGTGTCCGCTGTGCCGTGCGTGTGATCATTGCTTGTACAGCCCTCTCGCAGTGTCCGGAGCAAGTATGGTGGGTCTGACACACCGGTGTCAATGTGTTCTTTTTTCCATTTCCAGGAGTGTAGGTATATCCACACACATAGCATTCCACTGATGCTTGTTAGATGTTTAATTACGCGACAGTGCACATTCGTACAACTTTAAATTTACATAACGAGTTAAACGCGTCACGGATGCACCCTCTTTGAAGTACATAGTTCAGCTGTTGAATTGAACTGTATTGAGTTGAACTGTATACTTCAAACAATGTGGACCCATGATGTATTTCAAACCCGTCATATAAATGTAAATAAAATATTTGCATAAATGTGCACTGTTATGTAATTTAACACCTAGCAAGCGTAAATGGAATGTTATGTGTGTGACCATCCCTAGTTACACGGTGTGCTTTTTAACTGTATTGCTTTTATTTGTGACAAACTTGTTTTTATTTCCAGCAAACCTCTGTGGAATGTGCTACATACTAGCCACTATAATGTCAACACGACAAGTGAGATACAGTCATAATGGAACAGGACATATAACAACAGATTTGTTTGAAGATCAGGAAACGACAGTCTTAACTGGTCAAACCAGCCGTCAGGAATAACCAGTACTGAGCACGATCTCAG
Source organism: Schistocerca americana (assembly GCF_021461395.2). Taxonomy (NCBI): domain Eukaryota; kingdom Metazoa; phylum Arthropoda; class Insecta; order Orthoptera; family Acrididae; genus Schistocerca; species Schistocerca americana. The sequence continues at coordinate 867,459,833 of NC_060120.1, read as the reverse complement.
CCATGAAAACTTTATTACAAGATTTATCGATGTAGCTTGATCGATGTTTCAGTTCATTAATGGTCATTAAAACTTATTTTAACCAAATAACAAGTCATTCTTAAGTAATTAAAACTTTTTTCACAAAACGAGTTATCAGAGTCGAGATACTCTGATCTGTCGCTTCGACTGAAATATCTTGATTGCTCATCTTATCAAATGTGACAATCTAGATCAGCCTTTGCAGGATCAGTTTGTGGAAGCTAAACCTCACAATCCCTATCTCGTCACTTTTATGAAGAGGTTGTTCTGACTTCCAATACATGTTAGTAAAGCTGGGAATAATTTCTAAATGAGAAACCAAATATGAAAACTTGAACCACACGAAGACAGCTGATAAATAAATACAAGTAAAGGAATCTGTACGGAAAGGGTCGGATAATTTGAAGCAGATTTACGTAATGGTCGAAAGCGTCCGTTATATCACATCAGGACCAACGTGTACTGTGTAGAATTTCAGGATATAAGCAGTTTTCATCTGAAGCAATCGATCTGGAATAGATAGAGTGGTCACAACCAATCTTTGATTTGTGGAAAGAGCGGAGAGTTTAATAGAATTATGTCACATCCACCGCTCCACACCTTTATCTCCACAGTGCTATGCCATTTACGATTTCTGGATATGCAGTAGTCTTCAAAAGCGTTTTGTAGAAAGTATTAATTACATAAGAATGTGTGTAATAGAAGAAATTGCCAATGGATAGTTGAAAAGTATGTAATTATACTCCATTTAGTATATAATTACATCTAGTTTAAACAAAGATATGTTACATTCAAACAAAAATAACAATTTCTCGGGCTCAAAACTAATTTAAGGATAAGTACGTAAGATTAAAACAGAAATATTTTGGAATCTGAAGAACAAACCAGTAATTCGTTACATACTCACTGGCTTTAATTACAGCTGCACATCAATTTGGCATTGAATTCACAAACTTCTGTAATATGTCAAGTAGGAGTTTTGACTAATCATCCAAAAGGGCTTCAGCAAATTCGTCCTTGTCTGAGTAATTTCTACCATGAACACGTCGGTCTAATACATCCCAGAGATGTTCGAGTGGGTTTAAATCCGGGCTCTGGCTTGATCAGTCCAAAAGTTTCGTTTTCTTCTCTGGAAAAGAAAGGCCGGAGGTGTGTTTTGAATCACTACAATGCTGCAATATCGAATTACGCAGCATATTCTTTCTCCTATGCGGAACCATATTCTTTTCTAAAATATCATTGTACAGGAAAAGATCCATTGTGCCTTCTGTTTGGGCTAGAGAACTAGTCTCACGTCGAGAAAAACGTCCTCACATTATGACGCAGCCATAACCGTGCTTCATGGACGGTACCTGACACTCTTTGTTGTCCTTTCGTCGACGTATAAACTCCACACCGTCAGAAGAAAACTCATTAAATTTATCTTCAACACTCCATAAAACCTTGGACTAATCTGTAGCATTACAAGTTTGTTGTTTGTTTTGAAAACTCTAACCTGGCCTTCTCGTTTTTTTTTTTTTTAATTTATGAGTGGTTTACGTGATTGTAGTCTAGCAATTCAACCAGCTACTAGTAGGCGACGTTTTACGTTGGAGACATGCGGGCTCAGTCCATGATGTTGCTCCAGACCATCCCTAATTTGTCGAGCCCATTTTCTTGCATCGGCAGCTGACTGCTTACAAATCATTCTGTCCTTTCTCCCTGTTGTTTTTCGCGTAGGATCTGACCTTGTCTAATTGGCCACTATTCCTTCCTGTTTTTGCGGACGACTCTGTCATAGTCTCTAGCAACGCTAGACCGTTACTTTCCCTTCTTCAAACCGCTCAAAGCAGCTTGTCTCACACCAGTAGCACGTTCTTTGTGTAGCGGTATGCTTCTAGTTGTCTCTAGAAGTAAACAAACACATTCTGAATGCCTAAGTAACAATAGTTACTGCAGGGTCCTGCCCACTCGTGTCTTACAGGATGCAGCTCTCTCGGATAGCTAAACAACAATTCAAACAAATCACTTTAGTGGTTTTTATTACAATAAAGTAGAGTGACAATAGATAACTTTCGTTTACAAGAACATGTTGCAAGCGAATGGCGACATGCAAACAGTCAGTGCCCTTCACTATATACAATGTCCATGCAAGTAACGGACATGGATCACAAATAACAGTTCTTCTGGTGCTCTCTTCTAGTCCGGGTCTACTTGTGTCCGTCTTCTACTGTCCGGCCGAGGCTGGCAGGAGGGGCGCTTATATACTCTTCGGCTAGAAGTCGCTCGTGTCGTGGTGCGGTCCTAGTCAGAGAACTATTGGCTGAAGTCGTCTCACAGCCTTCTCTGCTCTTGCGTTCTTCATCTCCGTGCCGGCGCTTGTGGCTACGCCAGCACAAATACCGTACCACCAAAGCAAATAAAAAAGTACTTTTGAACTAAGGGAATATGTATTTACATTGTTACTGTATGACCATCCTTGTGTACTAGTTATATAACCACAGCGCCGTGAGGCTCCTGATGGAGTGACACAGTTATGTGCTGTACTATTGTGCCTCTATGCAAATAGGAATACTGACAACATAACATCGTACAGTACGTCAACAAAGGAGGTGGCTTACAAAACACTCGTTCGACCTATACTTGAGTATTGCTCACCAGTGTGGGATCCGTACCAGGTAGGGTTGACAGAGGAGGTAGAGAAGATCCAAAGAAGAGCGGCGCGTTTCGTCACAGCGTTATTTGGTAAGCGTGATAGCGTTACCGAGATGTTTAGCAAACTCGAGTGGCAGATTCTGCAAGAGAGGCGCTTTGCATCGCGGTGTAGCTTGCTATCCAGGTTTCGAGAGGGTGCATTTCTGGAAGAGGTATCGAATATATTGCTTCCCCCCACTTATACCTCCAGAGGAGTTCACGAATGTAAAATTAGAGAGCTTCGAACGCGCACGGAGGCTTTCTGGCAGTCGTTCTTCGCGCGAACCATAGCGACTGGAACAGGAAAGGGAGGTAATGACAGTGGCACGTAAAATGCCCTCCGCCACACACCGTTGGGTAGCTTGCGGAGTATAAATGTAGATGTAGATGAACTACAATGTATCGTACTTTTGACCGCTACTGTGCGAGGACGTGCTGAAAAGTAATATCTCCGAATGTTTTTGTGAAAACTCTTAGAGCTTTCTAAATAAAACAGTTGTTATTAACATTTTACATCTTTAGTCTTCATATCTACATATTTATATCTCAACACAGCCGCCTTGGAGAAGAACTCCTTTCTCCCAACGAGAGACCAGTTTGTAGATACCGTCACTGTACAATGTTTCATGTTGTTGACAGACGCCCAACCTCACCTCTGATAGCACTGCTTCATCACTATCAGAGTAAACTCCTCGAAAGTGTTCTTCGGGTGTTGGAAACTGGTGAAAATCAGATGGCACCATGTCGGGACCGTCTCAAGGATGATCGATGACAGTAAACTCAAGAAGTCAGACTATTGCAGGTTACGCAGCGCCCGTGTTAGTCTGGCATCGTCATGCTGAAGAGAGAGTGCTCTATGTGTGGATGAACTCCTCAAATTCGAAACTCTATTACAGAACGCTGTTTCTCACGCATCAATATGCACTGAAGAGCCAAAGAAACTGGTACACCTGCCTAATATCGTGTAGGGCCCCTGCGATCACGTAGAAGTGCTGCAACACGACGTGGCATGGACTCGACTAATGTCTGAAGTAGTGCTGGGAGGAACTGCCACCATGAATCTTACAGGGTTGTCCACAAATCTGTAAGAGACCGAAGGGTGGAGATCTCTTCTGAACAGCATCCCAGATATGCTTAGTAATCATCAGTAAACACTTCCGGGCTAAGTTGCCGTGGTCGATCTGTAGAACTTCTTCTCCCTGACGTTTCGTTCTCAACTACGGAGAATATCTTCCGAGGTGAGTCGACGACTGGCTGCTAGGAGCTGGGGCCGCCGCTTATATGAAGATCGTAGAGGATGCCACCGCACTTTTTGGATGTATCAGTTATCAAACGGGTGGATGGGACCTTAGGCCATAAGGTCTACAGGAAAGGGAACACATACTGATCGCTACCTCCATAAGAACTCAAACCACCACCCTAGGCAAAAGAGGGGGGGGTCATAAAAACACTAGTGGATAGGGCCAATAATATTTGTGAACCAGGCTACTTACAAGCAGAACTAAATCATTTACGAATGGCTTTTGCGAAAAATGGTTATACGAAAAACGAGATTAACCGAGCACTTCACCCAAGTAGAAAAATGCCTAAAAATAGGAGACAGCAACAACCATCAGCTGGAAAAGTAATTCTTCCGTTCATCCATAACATCACGGATCGCATTGGGAAATTATTAGCCAAGTTTCAGGTGGAGATTATTTTCAGACCTACTAAGAAAATTAGTGAATGCCTAAGATCAATAAAAGATGCTCGTCACCCCCTAGCCACCCCAGGGGTATATAAAATTCCGTGTAGTTGTGACAGGGTTTACATAGGAACTACAAAAAGAAGCATCAATACACGGTTGACGGAGCACAAAAGAAACTGTCGCTTGGGACATATCGACAAATCGGCAGTAGCGGAATATGTTTTTAAGGATGGAGACCACGAAATAAAATTTGGTGAGACAAGCGTGCTAGCGAGGACGTCGCATTATTATACACGTATGCATAGAGAGGCAATTGAAATCCATAAACATCAATACAATTTTAATCGTAAAGAAGAAGGATTAAAATTGGACAAGATATGCCGGTCGACGTTGCATCAATCACGTGACAATCGATTGCCTGCAATCGAGAGAACAGACGATAGCCAGAGATACACATCGACGCCACGTGACGCGCGGTGGCGCCCTCTACGATCTTCATATAAGCGGCGGCCCCAGCTCCTAGCAGACAGTCGTCGACTCACCTCGGAAGATGTTCTCCGTAGTTGAGAACGAAACGTCAGGGAGAAGAAGTTCTACAGATCGACCACGGCAACTTAGCCCGGAAGTGTTTACTGATGAAGACACCGGCCGTGAAAGCCTACATGGGATGATGCTTAGTAATGTTCATGTCTGGGGAGTTTAGTGGCCAGCGGAACTATTTAAACTCAGAAGAGTGTTTTTAGAGCCACTCTGTAGCAAGTCTGGACGTGTGGGGTGTCGCGTTGCCCTGCTGTAATTGCCCAAGTCAGTCAGAAAGCACATGAATGGATGTAGGTGATCAGACAGGATGCTTACGAACGTGTCACCTATCAGAGTCGTATGTAGACGTATCAAGGGTCCCCTACCACTCCAACTGCACACGCTCCACACCATTACAGAGCCACCGCCAGCTTGAACAGTCCCCTGCTGAAATGCAGGGTCCATGGATCCGTGAGGTTATCTCCATACCCGTACACGTCCATCCGCTCGATAGAATTTCCAACCAGGCAACATGTTTCCAGTCATCAACAGTCCAATGTCGGTGTTGACGGGCCTAGGCGAGGCATAAACCTTTGTGTCGTGCAGTCATCAAGGGTACACGAGTGAGCCTTCAGCTCCGGAAGCCAGTATCGATGATGTTTCGTTGAATGGTTCACACGCTGATACTTGTTGATGGCCCAGCACTGAAATCTGCAGCAATTTGCGAAAGCCTCGCACTTCTGTCACGTTGGACGATTCTCTTCAGTCGCCGTTGGTCCCGTTCTTGCGGGATCTTTTTCAGGCCGTAGCGATGTCGGAGATTTGATTTTTTACCGGATTCCTGATCTTCACGGTACACTCGCGAAATGGTCATACGGAAAAATCCCCACTTCATCGCTACCTCGGAGATGCTGTGTCCCATCGCTCGTGCGCCGCCTATTAATACCACGTTCAAACTCACTTAAACCTTGATAAACTGCCATTGTAGCACCAGTAAGCGATCTAAAACCTGTGCCACACACTTATTGTCTTAGATAGTCATTGCTGACCGCAACGCCGCATTATACCTATTTACATGTCTCTGTATTTGAATACGCATGCCTAAACCAGATTCTTCGGCGCTTCAGTGTGCATAAGTAATACACCGGCATGTTACACGCTACATTTCGGAGCCCTCTAGCAGCAGAGGGCTGTAAATATGTAGACGCGAAGAACAAAGATGGAGAATGTTAACAACATTTCTTTTATTCAGTAACTTTTAAGACTTTTCACAAGAAAAATTTCGCAGGCATTAGTTTTCGGCACGTCCTCGTACTTCTCGCAATGAAGTTTACAAAGCAGTAGTTTTCTCGTCTATAAATCAATTATCGGTTCGACGTGTGCGCCATTTCTTTGTATCCTACGACATTTTGATTGTGTCTCATTACGTACTACACCCATTGTCGTAAAAAATCCTTACGAAAGACGACTCCCAAGCGATATCGTCTTCTGCTATTTAAAACCATCCGTTTTCAGAGAACGACCTCAGCGTATTTCTCATCAAACCTGTTTCTCTTTCCGGTAACTTCTTGTGTCTCTTACTCTGTCGAACATCTCTTCACTTTGTTCCTCAAATGTATGATACATTAAATGTTTAAAGATACTTCTGTATCATTTCAAATGCCTGAAGGTTCTGTCCCCGCGTTTCACTTCCATCTGTGACCAAACCAACAATGTCAGAAATATTATTATCATATCCTTGTAGTAAGTTGTCTGAGTTGTTCCTAACGGCGAACAAATCTTCTTTCGCTAACATCAGTTTAATCTTCCTGTCTTCTTGCTTCACCAGTGTTAAGTAATTTGAAGAATTCTTTTGCTCTATGTTACGCAGTCCTCGGCTGTCCTACCTGCTACATACACTGTCCAGACATATTAATGTGACCACCTGTCAAAAGCCTGATAGACACATTTTGCAGCGTCAGACGTGCAGTCTGTGAGGTTCTGGAAGGTACGGACTGGGATACGGAGTCAAGCCGACTGTCACTGCCGTGGGCCAGTTGCGCTATGTTTTTCGATTGAGGATCCACGACGCGAACAGCCCATTCTAGGTGGGCCAGAGATTCTCGATTGTGTGTAAATCTAGGGATTTTGGAGGCCAGGGGAGTACGGTAAACTCTGGCACTCTTCGACCCACGCACGTACACTGCTAGCCTTGTGACACGTTGCATCGTCCTGCTGGTAGGTGCCGTCGTGCCGAGACAAAACAAACTGCATGTAGGGCTGGGTATGGTCCCCAAAGATAGATGCATATTTTTATTGATCCACAGTGCCTTCCACGATAACCAGATCACCCCGGGCAATGCCACGGAAACATTCCCCAGCCCATTACTGTTGTACTGTTGCAGGGTGTTTGCTTTCGATTTCACGCCATAAACGCCAACAGCCACTTGTCCGAGGGAGCACAAAGCGTTGTTTATCTGAAACGGCCACTGTCGCAACTCAATGGACATATAGTTGAGATACTGGTGTGTAAATCCAGCCTTCGTCGCCCATAAACAGGAGTTAGCATGGGTGCATGAACCAGGCGCCTGCTACGGAGGCCCATCCGCAGCAATATTCGCCGAACGGTCGTTGAGAAGACACTGTTGGTAGCTCTTTGGTTCAACTGCTCAAGAGTTGCAGGTCTATTTTCCCATACACATCTCCGTAACCATCGTTCACACCTGTCATCTATGGCCAGTGGTGCACCGCAGTTGCTATGCACAGTTTACTTTAACCACTTTAACCACGTTTCGGAAAAGCTTCCATTCTTGGCCCGAATGCCAATAATCATGTTTCGTTTCGGCATTACGACAATGACTGCACTGTTTTCCGCGTCCCCCCGACACGTTTTATATGCCCTCCACTGACCTGCCATCTGTTCGTGGTTATTGGACGTACATAAGCGGTGACTGGACCGTGTATATACTCCACAGTCCACTGTATAGTGAGCGTAGGAGGGTACTTTGCATCAGTTATCAGTACTATTCCATTGGCTTTCTGTTGTTGTTGTTGTGGTCTTCAGTCCAGAGACTGGTTTGATGCAGCTCTCCATGATATTCTATCCTGTGCCAGTAGCCGGCCGGTGTGGCCGTCTGGTTCTAGGCGCGTCAGTCTGGAACCGCATGACCGCTACGGTCGCAGGTTCGAATCCTGCCTCGGGCATGGATGTGTGTGATGTCCTTAGGTTAGTTAGGTTTAAGTAGTTCTAAGTTCTAGGGGACTGATGACCTCAGATGTTAAGTCACATAGTGCTCAGAGCCATTTGAACCATTTTTGTGCCAGTATTTTATTGGTCTCTTGGTCTCCCTCTACGATTTTTACCCTCCTTGCTGCCCTCCAATACTAAATTGGTGATTCCTTGATGCCTCAGAACACGTCCTACCAACCGATCCCTTCTTCTAGTCAAGCTGTGCCACAAATTTTTCTTCTCTCCAATTCTATTCAATACCTTCTCATTAGTTATCTAATCTGTCCATGCAATCTTCAGCATTCTTCTGTAGCATCACATTTCGAAAGCTTCTATTCTCTTCTTGTATAAACTGTTTATCGTCCACGCTTCACTTCCATACATGGCTACTCTCCATACAAATACTTTCAGAAACGACTGCCTGACACTTTAATCTATACTCGATGTTAACAAATTTCACTTCTTCAGAAACGCTTTCCTTGCCATTGCCAGTCTACATTTTATATCCTCTCTATTTCGAGCATCATCGGTTATTTTGCTCCCCAAATAGCAAAACTCCTCTACTACTTTAAGTGTCTCATTTCCTAATCTAAATCACTCAGCCTCACCCGCCTTAATTCGACTACATTCCATTATCCTCGTTTTGCTTTTGTTGATGTTCATCTTATATCCTCCTTTCAAGACACTGTCCATTCCATTCAACTGCTCTTCCAAGTCCTTTGCTGTCTCTGACAGAATTACAATGTCATCAGCAAACCTCAAAGTTTTTATTTCTTCGCCATGGATTTTAATACCTACTCCGAATTTTTCTTTTCTTTCCTTTACTGCTTGCCCAATATACAGATTGAATAACATCGGGGATAGGCTACAACCCTGTCTCACTCCCTTCCCAACCACTACTTGCCTGTCATGCCCCTCTATTCTTATAACTGCCATCTGGTTTCTGTACAAATTGTAAATAGCCTTTCGCTCCCTGTATTTGACCCCTGCCACCTTTAGAATTTTAAAGAGAGTATACCAGTCAACATTGTCAAAATCTTTCTCTAAATCTACAGTTGCTAGAAACGTAGGTTTGTCTTTCCGTAACCTATCTTCTAAGATAAGTCAGAGGGTCAGTATTGCCTCACGTGTTCCAGTAGTTCTACAGATTCCAAACTGATCTTCCGCAACGTCGGCTTCTACTAGTTTTTCCATTCGTCTGTAAATAATTCGCATTAGTATTTTGCAGTCGTCACTTATTAAACTAATAGTTCGGTAATTTTCTCATCGGTCAACAGCTGCTGTCTTTGGTATTGGAGTTACACTCCTGGAAATTGAAATAAGAACACCGTGAATTCATTGTCCCAGGAAGGGGAAACTTTATTGACACATTCCTGGGGTCAGATACATCACATGATCACACTGACAGAACCACAGGCACATAGACACAGGCAACAGAGTATGCACAATGTCGGCACTAGTACAGTGTATATCCACCTTTCGCAGCAATGCTGGCTGCTATTCTCCCATGGAGACGATCGTAGAGATGCTGGATGTAGTCCTGTGGAACGGCTTGCCATGCCATTTCCACCTGGCGCCTCAGTTGGACCAGCGTTCGTGCTGGACGTGCAGACCGCGTGAGACGACGCTTCATCCAGTCCCAAACATGCTCAATGGGGGACAGATCCGGAGATCTTGCTGGCCAGGGTAGTTGACTTACACCTTCTAGAGCACGTTGGGTGGCACGGGATACATGCGGACGTGCATTGTCCTGTTGGAACAGCAAGTTCCCTTGCCGGTCTAGGAATGGTAGAACGATGGGTTCGATGACGGTTTGGATGTACCGTGCACTATTCAGTGTCCCCTCGATGAGCACCAGTGGTGTACGGCCAGTGTAGGAGATCGCTCCCCACACCATGATGCCGGGTGTTGGCCCTGTGTGCCTCGGTCGTATGCAGTCCTGATTGTGGCGCTCACCTGCACGGCGCCAAACACGCATACGACCATCATTGGCACCAAGGCAGAAGCGACTCTCATCGCTGAAGACGACACGTCTCCATTCGTCCCTCCATTCACGCCTGTCGCGACACCACTGGAGGCAGGCTGCACGATGTTGGGGCGTGAGCGGAAGACGGCCTAACGGTGTGCGGGACCGTAGCCCAGCTTCATGGAGACGGTTGCGAATGGTCCTCGCCGATACCCCAGGAGCAACAGTGTCCCTAATTTGCTGGGAAGTGGCGGTGCTGTCCCCTACGGCACTGCGTAGGATCCTACGGTCTTGGCGTGCATCCGTGCGTCGCTGCGGTCCGGTCCCAGGTCGACGGGCACGTGCACCTTCCGCCGACCACTGGCGACAACATCGATGTACTGTGGAGACCTCACGCCCCACGTGTTGAGCAATTCGGCGGTACGTCCACCCGGCCTCCCGCATGCCCACTATACGCCCTCGCTCAAAGTCCGTCAACTGCACATACGGTTCACGTCCACGTTGTCGCGGCATGCTACCAGTGTTAAAGACTGCGATGGAGCTCCGTATGCCACGGCAAACTGGCTGACACTGACGGCGGCGGTGCACAAATGCTGCGCAGCTAGCGCCATTCGACGGCCAACACCGCGGTTCCTGGTGTGTCCGCTGTGCCGTGCGTGTGATCATTGCTTGTACAGCCCTCTCGCAGTGTCCGGAGTAAGTATGGTGGGTCTGACACACCGGTGTCAATGTGTTCTTTTTTCCATTTCCAGGAGTGTATATTCTTCTTTAAGTCTTTGCGTACTGTATGAAGGAAAAATGGCTGCTTACATATTTTGGTGCACGAACTGACCTTTGCGTCTTATTCTGACGATCCATACTTGGAATATGGTTACAACATCGCGTCCACGAAATAGCGCTAGAACGCGATAGAAAATACTTTCTGATTCTGTGCCCCACGAGGCCATTACGTCTGAAGCTCCAGATTTCTCCATAATATAAAAATGAACGTTTTCAAATACAGTCTGTGACGCTAGTCTGTGTCCAGGCTATTGGCCTGTCTGCAGACAGAGTACAGTCTTTTTTAGATACGGCACTAGGAGGGGGATGGTACTTTTTCAATACCCGGGGCAAAAAACGGGGTGATTTATGTTTTTTGATTTAAAAACTCTTGTGTGACACAGACACTGTAAGACTGATTAGACAATTGTCCCGCTTTAATTCACTCAAGCTCTCCTCATATACTCTTTTGTCGCGCCAAAAGATGCAACAGAAATAGTTAAATGTGTTAGCATATTAGCGAATTCTTGAACTATGTGTAATTCCTAAAATCACGTGTGGTAAGCAATGCAGACTCCTCTTGAACAAAGTTTACATCGTTTGTTCACACATGCTGCTGCGAATGAACTAAACAAATTCTACTTCCCAATATGAACTGAAATATATTTTTACTTACTTTGCGTGTGAAGGGACGCATTGCCTACAATCATTTATATTGCTACCCAGTGTCGTAGAGATACTTATTGCAAAAATGCAATGGATTTCTCTAAATAGGTCGTCAACAATCGAGTTTTCTGGAAGATTACGTGTACCTTGAGGTACAACGTGTCGTCTGTTTTGACAATAGAAAGGTGCACGTACAATGTGACAGATAATGTACGGTACCTCGGGAATAGCTTGCAATACTCGTCAATTTCCTGCTAGGTATATACAGTAAAGATACAGTGCTCTTACTCTCTCAGAGCACCGTCAACAGTCACCACACACCGTCGCCTCAGGTCGACCGGTAAATCGGTCGACAGCTTGGTCACAGTGCGTCCGATCTCCTTCGTCACTTTCTGGCGAGATTAAGAAGACCGTGTTGTGTTAGGCTAGATCAGTTCTGTCAAGAAGGTTACCCGGCCGCAGTGGCCGAGCGGTTCTAGGCGCTACAGTCTGGAGCCGCGCGACCGTTACGGTCGCAGGTTCGAATCCTGCCTCGGGCATGGATGTGTTGTGATGTCCTTAGGTTACTTAGGTTTAAGTAGTTCTAGGTTCTAGGGGATTGATGACCTCAGCAGTTAAGTCCCATAGTGCTCAGAGCCATTTGAACCATTTTTTTGTCAAGGAGGTTAGACGTTAACCTCCGTGGCAGGGGCCGATGCCTCTGCGCTTGGAGGCTATTTAAAAGGCGCCCAATACATGTGAATGAGCTAGTCTCAAAAAGAACGCTGCTAGTACTGTGCCCTCTTTCCTCAGTTACTGTATTAACCAGACAAATTTTACGGATACGTGAATAAAGAGAGAAACTTTATGTTACATACTCGAAATGATTCGCAGTGACATTGATAAGCAAGATTAGCAGTGGTCGTTGTAGTAATGGTAGTGATATTTATCTGTAGATCTCTTTTACAAGGATATTGAACATGTTATGTATTACAATTTAAGAACAACAAAAATAAAGGAATTAACATATACAGACGTTTATAGACTTACAGGTATACTATGAGAAGGATGGGACATGCAGTCGGCCGTGGCCTTATAGTAGGAATCATCCCGTCATTTACCTGAAATAATTTAGGGAAAGCACGGAAAACCTAACTCAGAATGAATGTATGAAGACAGGAGCCTATTTAAAACAGTACTACCTCATTCGGTTTAGCTCTAGTGTACAATACCTTTTACACATAAATTATTTAGCAGTGAAAAAGTCTAAAGCTGCACTGTTCATTCGTTCCTCACTCCGAGTCACTGCAAACACTACACACGCTGTTTTATAACACTAAACACACTACACATACTATCAGCTCATGTCAGGAACCATTTTGTGCACCACAACTTCCCATTTTCCAGCTTGAAAAACTGAGTCAGCATCCCTCTATAAGGAGTGACATGTTGAACTCAGAAAGAGGATAAGATACTGGAATTACACATTGCTTAGCTTTGGGTGTAAGTTTTTCCAAAAAAGAAAGAAAAAATATAGTGTGAAAGTGTTATGTGTAATGACAAATGTTTTATTATCGTTGTTATTATTTGTGTTACATTCTTTTTGCCAAACCCCGACTTTCTGGTACCTAAGAAATCTTTTAATGTATAGAATGAATTGGTTAACAGGTACTTCTTAGCTGTCTTTTTAAATAAGTTTGTTTCAGCAATTTCTATAATCTCCTTTGGTAATTTATTGCACAGTTTTATTCCTTGGTAGAAAATACTGTTTTGAGCCTTATGTTTAGTCTTTCTTGATAATTGTGGCTTGTAATTTGAGTCTATATCTTGTTCCATTGTCATGGATACTTGATTGTGCAGAAATTATCGATGTTATTTTTGACGTGTATTCGTATGGTGCAATCAAAATAGTCAGTGTTCGAACAGACTCTTAGAATGAGCTCGATTACTGTTTTTGGTTATTATTCTTACGGCCCTTTTCTGAAGTTTGAAAATTGTGCTCTTATTTTGTGTGTTATTCCACAGAAAATAATGCCATATCTAAGAACTGAGTGTCCATATGTATAATATGAGACTAAAAGACACTGGCTGTTACCCATTGATGACAAGGATCTAAGGGCATAATATGGTGATGACATTCTGTTTGCAAATATCTTTAGGTGTTCAAACCACTTCAACTGAGAATCAATATTCATTCCTAGAAATTTTGCGTTTGTTACACAGTCTATAGCGGTGCCATCTACATTTAATTTAATAGCTTCATTTTCCCTCTTCGGACTGGTATTCATCTAGAAGGCTTCATTTACTTTCTCAGGTATTAGTCCTCTGGTTTTCTCAGTGACTGTAATATTACCGTTGCCAGCAAAAAGAATTTTTCCCCCACGACTATCACTACTGGAAAAGTCATTGATGTATATCAGGAATATTAACGTATTTTAATATTGCAATCACTCTGCACAACTTCAAATAAATTCAGCATATGTCAACTAAACTTCAGTGAGTGTCATTCAGTATACATGTGAAAGACAAACATATATTTTAGAACAAGATACTCTGAACTCCTAAATTGCTGAAAAGTGGAAAAACATGCACCACATTTGCAAACCACCTGATATTACAGAATCAACAACCTACTGTCACAAAGACGCCGGTAAGCAGTAGTAATAATTTGTATACGGCTAATGTCCACCTACAACAACCAAAAAAGATCCACTACAGTAACTTTAAGGATAATATATGCTACCCCTCTGACTTGCAAAAATTATTTTTGAGGTTATAAATTACGCCTAAAATTTAGGATTAAAATTTTGTCTACTTATGGTTTCCAATTAAGTTGCAGTTTCAGTCCACAGATACCTGGAAATCCTCAGGATGGCACGAACACCTTCTTCCTTGGACTAAAATTATCTGTTACTTACAGTCCATATTTCGCTTGTAAAAACATCGACCGATTCAATCGAAGAAAGTAAACTGATTTGAATTTCACCGAATCTCGTCCGAAATCTTTATGTTCGGGCGATGAAATCGGCCGCATTGTGACCGCGCACGTAATGGCGTAATAATTTGACAAGATCCGCCGTCTGTCCAATGTCGATCATCAGCGGAATCCACCGATGTCGCTGCTAACGTGACCGCAACCTTACTCTCTTGGCCTCACAAACCGCAGTCAGTTTTTTGACGTCGTCAAATAGCCTTCCTCACTACGTTCTGTCATTTGCATCTTGTTCTCTCGCTTTAAGTATCTAAAAATCCTTGGCCAGCTGGCCTTTCCGTCTTTTTTTCGGTCTGTCAAAAGTTTTTGACCTTCGGGTTTTCTCTCTGACATTTCTCTCAGTCTTGATCCCTCCTTTCTTCTATAGACTTGGCTGGCTCATCAGAGTCCCCTTATATTGGCTTCCGCAATATCTGAGCTATTATATATATATTTATATATCCGTGAGCTCTCCGTTCTTCCTTCTCCACCATTCTCCTTCTTTACAAAACTGGTACAAATAACTTCCGCAGCGTTTTATTTTCAGCAGTCCATATCTTTCTCCCTATGTGCTTATCTGTTCTTCATATTTTTGCCCCACATAGTAACACCGTTCTGATTATAATTTTATGCACTGAAGAGCCAAACAAACTGGTATACCTGCCTAATACCATGCAGGGACCCAGCGGAACGCAGAAGTGCCGTAATACGACGTGGCATAAACTAAACTAATGTCTGAAAAAATGGCTCAAATGGCTCTGAACACTATGGGACTTAACATCTGTGGTCATCAGTCCCCTAGAACTTAGAACAATTTAAACCTAACTAACCTAAGGACATTACACACATCCATGCCCGAGCAGGATTCGAACCTGCGACCGTAGCGGTCGCGCGGTTCCAGATTGAAGCGCCTAGAACCGCTCGGCCACAACTAATGTCTGAACTAGTGCTGGTAGGAACTGACACCATGAATCTTACAGGGCTGTCCACAAATCCGTAGGACACCAAGGAGTGGAGATCTTTTCTGAACATCACGTAGCAAGACATCCCAAATAAGCTTAGTAATGTTCATGTCTGGGGACTTTGGTAGCCAGCGGAAGTGTTTAAACTCAGGAGAGTGTTTCTGGAGCCACTCTGTAGCAAGTCTGGACGTTCGGGGTGTCGCATTGTCCTGCTGGAATTGCCAAAGTCCGTCGGAAAGCACAATGGACATGAATGCATGCAGGTGATCAGAGAGGATGCTTACGTACGTTTCAGCTGTCAGAATCGTATCTAGATGTATCAGGGGTCCCATACCACTCCAACTGCACACGCTCCACATTATTACAGAGCGTCCACCATCTTGAACAGTCCCCTGCTTAAATGCAGGGTCCATGGATTCGTGAGGTTGTCTCCATACCCGTACACGTCCATCCGCTCGATACAATTTGAAACGAGACCCGTCCGACCAGGCCACATGTTTCCAGTCATCAACAGCCCAACGTCGGTGTTGACGGGCCCAGGCGAGGCGCAAAGCTTTGTGTCGTGCAGTCATCAAGGGAACACGAGTAAGCCATCGGCTCCGAAAGCCCGTATCGATGATGTTTCGTTGAATTGTTGACACGCTGGCACTTGTTGATGGCCCAGCATTGAAATCTGCAGCAATTTGCGGAAGACTTGCACTTCTGTCACACTGGACGATTCTCTTCAATCGTCGTTGGTCCCGTTCTTGCGGGATCTTTTTCAGGCCGTAGCGATGTCGGAAATATGATTTTTTATCGGATTCCAGGTATTCACGGTGCACTCGCGAAATGGTCATACGGAAAAATTCCCACTCCATCGCTACTTCGGAGGTGCTGTATCCCATCGGTCGGGCGCCGCCTATTAATACCACGTTCAAACTCACTTAAATCCCTATAAACTGCCATTGTAGCACCAGTAAGCCATCTAACAACTGTGCCAGACACTTATTGTCTTACATAGCCGTTGCTGACCGCAACGCCGTATTCTGGCTGTTTACACACCTCTGTATTTGAATACGCATGTCTATACCAGTTTCTTTGGCGCTTCTGTGTATATATCCTTATTTTGCTTCCTCTTGAAAAAATAATTTGTTGAGTGTATATTACACTCTGCATACCGTTTTGATCTTTGCTTCTGTTTTCTTTTCTCGCAATTTCTGCTTTTTACTGCCACCAGATATTTAAACTCCACTGCTACTCCAAAAATGTGGATATCGATCTATAAGGTTTCCCACCTACTTGTCTTGTAGTCTTGTGATTTTCTTCTGCCTCTATGAATTTTGTTTTCTCGTCTTTTGCCTCTAATGCAACTTTGTTTGCTTTTCTAAGTAGCTTTCTTGCCAGTATTTTCAGATATATAGTTTCAGCGATTAATACTACGTCATCTGCAAAGGCCAGTATCTACATTCATTTTTATTCCAATGCTAATTCCCTCTTTTGCTTCGCCTAAAGATTCCAGTGCTTTCTGTATTATTATATTGAACTAGCGTGGTGATATTTCATCTCCTTGACCGGCGTCTGCTTTTATGTTAAAATCCGTGGGACGTTCTCCATCAGTTCCATTTTGCCTTCGAGTGTAGCTTTTACAAGATTTTTAGTCTTCTTTGATGCTAGGAACTTCCGCATTTTTCCGATGACTTTTCTCTGTTTGTGTTATCGTCGGCTGAAATCAACAAACAGGACGACCACTGTTTCGTTCGACTCCCAGTATTCTGATATGGTTTCTTTCAGGACAAATACCTGCCCAGAGTTTGAACGATTCTTCAGAAATCCTGCTTGTTCCTCAACTATTTCCTCTTTAATAAGGTTCAAATATTGCCTGAAAAATCTTGGAGAACACTTTGTTGGCCGTGCTAACTAGTGAGATGCCTCTATAATTTTTTCATTCTTGTTAATCTCCCTCTTTATGGACTGCTGTTATGATCGCTTCTTTACATTCAGCTAACAATATACAATGCACACGAAATGTCATGGAGCATTAAATATTCTGAATATTCTGTTACCATCTGCAGAAAAAGAACCGCAAGGCAGTTTGTATAATTCATAGCTTACGTGAAGGAAGGAATTATTCTGGTTATGTGGGCACCTTTTAATGCAGTATTGCAGTCTTGTGCTGATCTGATAAGGCCCTGCTCCAGACACAGTGACAGACAATGGCTTAACTTTTATAACCAGAAATAAGAAAATAATCCTTAATCAGGTACCGTAGAAGAGACAGAAACTTTTAGACCAGGCACAACACGGTGGACGTTACAGTTCTACTGTGTGCTCAGTGAGTGGAGCTGTGAATCGAGATGGTGCAGAGTCCACTGGTTGGCCCCTGTTCAATCTCTGTCGCGTGAAACACAGAGCAACATGCTCTCAAAGACTTACGAAGCATGCAACGCAGTTGGTGTAGTCACGCGTTAGACCATCTTGGTTCATTGCCAGCCTGTTGAGAATTAGTTCTACCGGATTAAAGATAAATTTTTCAGATCTCAGCTGCACAGGGGCTTTGTGTTAAATGCAACGGCGGAATGTGAAAGTTTGTACCGGACCAGGACTCGAACCCGTGTGTTCCGCTTATCTAGAATGGTTGCCTTAACCCCCTCGGCCATACGAGCAAGCCCGGGCAGCCCAAATTCCCAGATGTAGTGTCCTCCGTGCACTACCCCCTGTTTGCTCGCAACGGTTCAGCTGAGTCCCGCAAGGCTTCGGAAGAGTGAGTGCATCTGTGACTATATGTACATATTTATTTCCGTGGTGTCCGAAAGAACAGAAACCTCACATATAAATAATTCCACCGGCCAACAAGAGCGAGATTTTAGGAATTTTCTCTCATTCATCTAATCGAATTCTGAGCCTCAGCACACTACACAAAAAAACCAAAACACTTAGCCTGCAAAACATTTGTACAGTTTTTATTATGAAGAAAGGAAGGTTAGGATTTAACGTCCCGACGACAACGAGATCGTTAGAGAGAGTACATGCTCGGATTGATTCAATGACTGAGTAGAAAATAGAACGTGCCCTTTCGAAGGAAGCATCCCGGCATTTTCCTGAGGCGATTTATGGAAATCACAGAAAATCTTAAATCTGAATGGTCGGACGCGAATTTGATCATCCTCCCTTATGCGAATCCAGTGTTCTGATCACTAGGACACGTAGCTCGGTAACTTTTATTGCGCCAGTGAATATTAACTGAAATGGAACACAATATCATGCAATATAATGTGATAAGATGGGGTGTGATGTAATGTCATCATAGTTGAATCATCAGTTTGTAAAGTTTCTTTCCTGCATTTCCGTTTTTAGGAGCATTTCTCAGTGCGACCATCACCTTTCAGTGCGTGAAGAACACTGCCGACACGCGGTTTTGCCGCGCGCAGGCGCCACAACACGGAACACCGCGAGATAATGCAATCGGTCGCGGTTTTTCCTCCGCCACGACCAACTAATGACAAGCGAGCGCTGTCCAGTGAACTACACTGTTTCGGGACGGCAAAATAACGCGCAGCGGAACACCGCAGTGCGTGCAGTATCTCTCTGAAAAGCTTACATAGCCGTTAGTGTCGCTTGATGTAGTTTTTGTTTTCCTTAAGTCTGGTTCTTGGGCTGACTGACAAGATCTGCCGTGACGTTAGTGACCACAACACTACGTCACGGCCTGTCCCAGCCTTCTACCAAAGTTAGCTACCGGCATACAGCGTGTTGCAGAAAAGGTTACTACATCAGATGGTCGACGACGATGTCTTTAGCGATAGAAGTCGGGGCTGAACTATTACAGCCGTTACTGCCTCTGGAAGAAGGTTAGCCGCGAATAGAGCTGTGACTGGAGGTAGATTTTCCGGCTGATCGATCTTAAACACGCGTTGGATCTTGCTATTCAAAATCAAAAGGCGCTGTTGATCGTCACGTCGAGGTATTTACAATAGGGCGTTATCTCTGTTGCACTAAATTCGGAAGGTAATCGACCACAGATGCGAAAGAAGAACCGTCACTTTCAATGATTCGGAAAAAACAGGAATGAGAAAATCTGTCCCAAGTGAAAATGGATGAATAATGCCAGTCACATCATTTTGTTGAAAAAACAATCTACTTCCTTGCTATAGTAAGGTAGTTCGAATGATCAAGGAAGAATTAATATCGCCTTGCTGCAACATTTGACAACCAATCGTCTCAAATGGTGC
The DNA here is from genome assembly GCF_021461395.2 of Schistocerca americana. Lineage (NCBI taxonomy): Eukaryota > Metazoa > Arthropoda > Insecta > Orthoptera > Acrididae > Schistocerca > Schistocerca americana. The sequence continues at coordinate 867,440,214 of NC_060120.1, read as the reverse complement.
AGTTTCGAAGTTTGACACCAAGACAACGCCTTGTTTCGCGAAAATAATGGTCATTTCTTGTTGGCTGATGAACTGACGTAAAATAACGATTCCTTGACTATAAAATAAAAGCAATATTTATTGTGATTCGAACCAGCATATTCCTTAGCTCAATCGTTTTGGCTACTGAGGTGTGATACTATGAATGGAAGAAAACACACTGACCTATCAGCACAGATGTCACTTCCATCAAGACAACTGCAAGCATATGGCGCTCTTCCCACTGTTGCAAAGTCCTCTGAAAGTTTGTGGTGCTCTACAGAAACTTTTGATGTGCTGACACCCAGATACATTTCGGCGAGGGTTGGGAGGCTGTGGAGGATGACGATCGCAATCGTTAGTCGGACCGACGAGAATATCGCGCTATAGATAGACTGATTAAAGAGGATCTAAAGTGTCGTTTCTGATGGTGGAAAAAACCATAAATATCCCTGAAACAATAGTTTTGTGGGTCTTGCTCGAAGATTTCAACAGTTTGAAGCTGTACGTAAGGTGCATTGCATATATTCTGATACGAGAGCAAATGAACGATCCATTTGAGCCTTGCCAAAATTTATTATGCAGCATTGATCTTGACGAGGACGCTTCCGCAGTTCTCCAGCAAGTCTCAGCTCTATGACATCAAACTTATTCACCAGATTTATCCTCTGCAGTCCATTTCTTCATTCCAAAACTGAAAAACACAGATGAAGAGTGTTCAATATGCGTCTAGATTGAGGAGTTAGAGAAAGATCTAAATAACAAACTCATCTCTCTGGGGCCGCCATGAGGCAAGGACCTCGTGCTGAGGAATGCACCGCGCTATCAAATAAATAAAACGCATATGCCTTTGATTTTGGTTTCTTACTACCGTATTCCGAATCGCACGATGTAGATGAATGGAATGGCTCTACCTTCACATCTTGGAGGAATTCTAAACATCCATGTACAACCCATTCTGTACTCTTTACAAACGACGTGTGCACATTAAGAGTAACACAAGAAAGAACCCTATACAGGGATTCCATAATCTTTGGGGTCAAATCCTAAACTGAGTACCCTGAGACAGGTGGAAATAAATGTTTAACTTTTTGTCGACATAAAATACCTAAACACTAAACCAACATCTGAAGCTAATAAATGTTCAAAGTGGTAACCAACAATCTGAAATTACAGATTACAACAACGCTTGAAATTTTGCCACACTACCTCAACTGCCCCTGCTGTCTGTCTTTCAACGAGACAGGCAGTTAGGATCCTATCGGCCAGTACCACCTCAGACTCTGCTGGGGTTTCTTACAAAACGACATAATGAAAGGTACCAAGGCCGAACCGAAAATTGGGTAGTGCAATGGTCCCAACCTTCATGCGACCACTACTCCAGAGCGCAATCAGATATTAACTAGTAAGCCCCCACCCACTCGTCAACATTAGCGCTTTGTTACACTTCAGCGTGAGAAAGAATGTTCTTTGAACACTTCTAAAATGAAGAAAGGTAAATGATATTTAGTTTTTATAGGTGTTTTGCTATTTGGGGAGCAAAATAACTGATGATAGTCGAAGTAGAGAGGATATAAAATGTAGACTGGCAATGGCAAGGAAAGCGTTTCTGAAGAAGAGAAATTTGTTAACATCGAGTATAGATCTAAGTGTCAGGAAGTCGTTTCTGAAAGTATTTGTATGGAGTGTAGCCATGTATGGAAGTGAAACATGGACGCTAAATAGTTTGGACAAGAGGAGAATAGAAGCTTTCGAAATGTGGTGCTACAAAAGGATGCTAACTATTAGATGGGTAGATCACATGACTAATGAGGAGGTACTGAATAGGATTGGGGAGAAGAGGAGTTTGTGGCACAACTTGACTAGAAGAAGGGACCGGTTGGTAGGACATGTTCTGAGGCATCAAGGAATCACCAATTTAGTATTGGAGGGCAGCGTGGAGGGTAAAAATCGTAGAGGGAGACACTAAACAGATTCAGAAGGATGTAGGTTGCAGTAGGTACTGGGAGATGAAGAAGCTTGCACAGGATAGAGTAGCATGGAGAGCTGCATCAAACCAGTCTCAGGACTGAAGACCACAACAACAACAGGTGTTTTATTAAGGTAAGAACTAATGACTCGATGAGACAGTTACTACTGTTTATTTTAACTGTCTTTTTATAGAAAGATGAAGCAACTTTCAGTGCACTGCGAGTACTACCTGCAACTGCCTCTCAGAAAAGAAACTTAATACACATTGAGGGTAGACACTTGTAAAACTCGCTTCCTCTGTCTCGCTCCTTCCTCTAGTAATAGTTACTTCGTCCACACCCTGTGGCCTCATTTAAAATCAATGAAATTAAAATGTGTTCCACTACAAAAGTTTGTAATCCTTTGACTGCTGGACTCCTTACTTCTGAACTGGCAGAATTAAAGGACTTCTGACTACCAATGCTTTCTGTTTGATAATTGACACTAATATTAATAACAATAATTATTATTATAATTATACAGTGTAGGAAAATAACACGGACAAAATTTAAGTTAGAACATTGCCTGCAAACATAGTACTACACTGCCTCAGACTCTATAAATTGTGCCTTATAGGTTCAGAATGTGCAGGACAAATGCGTCTTTCATTTTTGACATACGCTGCGTAATAATCTGAAAAACCAGAAGCTTGCATGATGGAACAAATACATTTTGGTGACGCCGTCTATTCCACCGTGTGTCTCGAGGTACAGCATTTACGTTGTCTTATCTGAAGTGTTGTTAATTTCTCATGGAAGATGACTGCGCGTACATGCTCCATTACTATTACATTAATTGCATAGAAAATGAATGGAGCAAGTTTTCCTGAAACAAGTCTTATGTACTCATACATAGAGATGCAGGACACGTGGTGGAATTCATGAATAAAGAGGGAGGTGTAACATAATACATTTGAGAAGACCAAACGTATGAGAAATGCAACATAATGCTTGCAAAGAAAACATACATAAGGTTACTCCCCACGAGTAAATACTAATGTCAGACCAAACCGTCTGTCTCCACCAGACATCACACAGCAAAGAAATTCAAAAGAAGGTTGCTGGCTTCTAAAGCATGGTCTTGTGAGTCAGAGAAACTGTTTGCAGGTCACTTGAATTTACGGATGGTTAACTTAGAAACGTGTTCCGAAGACCACGTGTTCCCATGAGATCATAAGAGATAACAAATACATAACATTTCCAACACCAAGCTTAGGTGCAAAGTTCCACGCGAAAAGGAAGCTGTTCTATACAGTCTTCAGGCGGTCATCCTATCGGAAATTTGCGCCGCCAGCGCTCAGATTGCCTAACACCAGCCAAAGCCTTTGCATGCCCGTAAGAGATACCTGCCTATTCCTGTTGCAAGGATACACCGCTTCAACAGACAGCATCAGCTAAAGTGCGCGTCATATATCTTGGCGGCCGAGTTTAGGTTCGTTCTGCGCATCTGACGTCACAAAACACAGTCAGCCAATGAACAGAGAACGACGTTGCCACATCTCGACTGCAGTGCAGAGCACGGACGAGTGTCTTCAGTTTTAGAAACGTTCAGTCATAAATAAAGTAATAGAACAAAAGCAATGTCTTGATAGCAGACTTTCTTTTATAGAAAGTTTGGAAAAAGCATTCTTTATACCAATTGCTTCATATTCTATTAATTAAACCAAACAAGCAATAAGACTCCTAATTCAGGCGATAGCGAGGAAAGGTGTTTGTTTCAATCTCACGAACTGCTTTTTCGCAATAAACAACAGCGGTAATTGTTTATTTCCTATCGTACTTCGACGAAGCATGAGTAATTCATAGTCATACCAACAATGTTTATGAGTAGTTGTGTGAGGTGTTAGAGTCCGTATGGAGTTACACTGATGAGGTGAGATAGTGCAACGGTTAAGGTGTTGGGCTGCCAAGTGCAAGGTTATGAGTTCAAACCTTGTGTGGTGCTTAATATTTTCTTAATTTAAAAACAATATTGGAGTGGCTTACTTCACGAATTTTATTCGTTTGAATGAAATTTCTAGTGCTTTGCCTCTTCATTAACTTTTTCGCTGCTGCAGACACGTGCTCCCCGCATTCCGCGCTGTGCGCGATTTTGGCATCACTGTACTTCTCGCCTGTGCAGACACATGGTGTTCCCACTGCTTTGACACACTTATCATTCGATTTCCAAAAACTATTTGGCCAAAAAATTTTATTTTTACACGTCTTCTTGACTGGTACCTTCCCCCCATAAATGACTAAATTTTGTTTTGATGTGCAGCATTAAATGTAGTAAACCATTGCACGAAATTTTGAAGAGTTTGCAGATGTAAAAGTCCATAGCGTATACTTTCCGTATGGTCGATTTTAGTTGCCACAATGTTGAGAATGAAATGTGGGCAAGATACCTAAATTTCATATAATATTTACTGTATAACAATATCTCATTTAATTTAAGTACCACATAGGTGTCGTATGTATTATTGAGAAATATTCCATCTTTCGCGACTGTAATAAAAGTTTTATTTACACACTGCGCGTTTGGCTTTATCTTAAAGCACTTCCATCGGTAAAAGGTATGGCACATACACAATGGTATTCATGTTCTATTTCTTGTTTTTGTTCCACAGTCGCAGTTTTACCAATGGTATTGAAATATATCCCTCTTCTGCAACTGTAATAAGCGACTTATTTAGACCAGACGCATTTCTCTCTTTTGAAGCATCATGTATTTTGTGTGCTCCATTGCCAAGTCACCTTTCGTAGTTTTGTGCTGCGGTAGCACAATATTCAACGTTTGTGTTGCCTCATCAGTGTTTTAGCAAATAAATGCTGTTTGTATGTGCCACACACAAAATTATATTTGACATAGCTCTGAGCACTTCACTGACAGACGGTATATTCAAGTCCTAATGTTTTTGTAAGTCCACAGTTTTGTTTAATGTATTTTGTCTACTTCCTTTTGATTGATTGAAGTGCTTTAAAATAAAGCCAAACGTGCCGAGTGTAAGTAACTTTTGTTACAGTCGCGAAAGGTGGAATATTTCTCAATATTACATACGACACTTACGTGGTACTTAAATTAAATGAAATATATAGGTATCTTGTCCACATTTCATTCTCAACATTGTGGCAACTAAAATCGACCATCCGGAAAGTATACTCTGTGGACTTTTATCTCTGCAAACTCTTCAAAATTTCGTGCAATGGTTTACTATATTTAATGCTGCATAATAACTGCGTTGAACATCGAAACCAAATTAAGTCATTTATGGGGGGAAGGTATCAGTCAAGAAGATAGGTAAAAATCTAATTTTTGAGCCAAATAGTTTTTGTGGAATCGAATGATAAAGAGTGTCAAAGCAGTCGGAACACAATGTGTCTGCACAGGCGAGCAGTGCAGTGACAAAATCGCTCACAGCGCGGAATGCAGGGAGCACGTCTTTGTAGCAGCGAAAGGGTTAATGCGGCCGTGGTGGCTTTACTTCACGAACTGCGCGCTCGCCCCTAAACGTAAGCTTGCGAACTATGCTTATACTATGGCGCTGCTTCTATTGGCGCGTGCGTCGTGTGCAACTGGCAACGCAGCAATCTCCCGCGTCTAGGCGGGCATGCGCGAGCCGCCAAGATAAATGAATTGAACTATAGCGTCGGGTCGTCTTTGAGTGACACGTGACTTACGCATGATGCACATGTACACGATTTCAAATACATTCACGCTCTCGGTCGTTATTCAACACAAAAAAATAAAATCTTAGCAGCGGAGCTCGTATCCTTCCTGACAGACAGCCAAAAGTATCATTCCGAAGGAAACCATGAAATGTGATGGATGTTGACTAGCAGCTAGTCACTCAGAATCATTTGTCAATAAGTCTCAAAACTATTTCACCGTTCCCCTGCATCATTCAGGATCACATCGTTTCCTGTCTGTTGTGGCTGTGCCCTCTTGCAATGTTTTGTGGTTCCTGGCTGGATCAGGAGAAAGTGATATGGTGTGGTAGGTGGATGGCCGATTTCCTCTCACTACAATACAAAATGCACATGTGGTAAAAGTACACTTTATTACACGAACCAATTTAGTGTTTAATTTCAATTGTGTCCAGTCTGAAGTTATGTGGTTAACTGCAATCAAATAACATGTACTAATTCTCGAATCCTGTCCGTGTCCATATCACAACTATATACAACGACAATCCCTCACAGCTAGCTAAGGTGCGAGGCGACGATTATCACTGTGGAAGTCTATAGCAAAGTGCGACGTGTTGAGGTGCAATGCGAACTGAGTCTCGATGCGACGTACTGAGGTACTGAGATTGGGGGATTGAGCCAGCTCGTTCGGCGACGGAGGCCTGTATGCACGCTGCCCAGGTGGCGTTATCGGCACGTTGCCTGGACGCGTGTCTTGGTCTTCTGTTGACGTAGACGCGCTTAATTCAGCGCCTGCTATACAATGTTTCCTGGTGCCGACCGATTTGCTAGCGAAGGCGTACGCCTGTATATTCCTCCCCCCACGAAATGCCGCACCGTTGTATACTGCAGATGTAAACGACAACGTGGTGGTGTATGTGTGTGGGGAGGGGGCGGGGGGTGGGGTGAGTTAGGAAGCTGGACGTACAGATGAGCCGGGAGTCGCAGCTGTGGCGTATTCCCAGCATACCCCGCCGTCTGGCTTGAGAGAGCAGAGAAATGTCCTCCTGAAAACACTGCTCAGGATACACGTCCAGTCCTGAGGGCATCTCCTGATGCGATGACGGCGATGGCGACGGCGAAGGCGAATCCAGATCCATCGGGTCGGAGAATCGCGACGGCTGAGGCGAGGGCGCGACGTCCATTGGCTCGTCGCGGGGTGCCGTGGTGGCACCAGCGGGCGGCTGCGAAGGCCGCGCGGTTCTACATCTACATCTACATTTATACTCCGCAAGCCACCCAACGGTGTGTGGCGGAGGGCACTTTACGTGCCACGGTCATTACCTCCCTTTTCTGTTCCAGTCGCGTATGGTTCGCGGGAAGAACGACTGCCTGAAAGCCTCCGTACGCGCTCGAATCTCTCTAATTTTACATTCGTGATCTCCTCGGGAGGTACAAGTAAGGAGAAGCAATATATTCGATACCTCATCCATAAACGCACCCTCTCGAAACCTGGCGAGCAAGCTACACCACCATGCAGAGCGCCTCTCTTGCAGAGTCTGCCACTTGAGTTTGCTAAACATCTCTGTAACGCTATCACGGTTACCAAATAACCCTGTGACGAAACGCGCCGCTCTTCTTTGGATCTTCTCTATCTCCTCCGTCAACCCGATCTGGTACGGATCCCACACTGATGAGCAATACTCAAGTATAGGTCTAACGAGCGTTTTGTAAGCCACCTCCTTTGTTGATGGACTACATTTTCTAAGGACTCTCCCAATGAATCTCAACCTGGCACTCGCCTAACCAACAATTAACTTTATATGGTCATTCCACTTCAAATCGTTCCACACGCATACTCCCAGATATTTTACAGAAGTAACTGCTACCAGTGTTTGTTCCGCTATCATGTAATCATACAATAAAGGATCCTTCTTTCTATGTATTCGCAATACATTACATTTGTCTATGTTAAGGGTCATTTGCCACTCCCTGCACCAAGTGCCTATCCGCTGCAGATCTTCCTGCATTTCGCTACAATTTTCTAATGCTGCAACTTCTATGTATACTACAGCATCATCCGCGAAAAGCCGCATGGAACTTCCGACACTATCTACTAGGTCATTTATATACACTCCTGGAAATGGAAAAAAGAACACATTGACACCGGTGTGTCAGACCCACCATACTTGCTCCGGACACTGCGAGAGGGCTGTACAAGCAATGATCACACGCACGGCACAGCGGACACACCAGGAACCGCGGTGTTGGCCGTCGAATGGCGCAAGCTGCGCAGCATTTGTGCACCGCCGCCGTCAGTGTCAGCCAGTTTGCCGTGGCATACGGAGCTCCATCGCAGTCTTTAACACTGGTAGCATGCCGCGACAGCGTGGACGTGAACCGTATGTGCAGTTGACGGACTTTGAGCGAGGGCGTATAGTGGGCATGCAGGAGGCCGGGTGGACGTACCGCCGAATTGCTCAACACGTGGGGCGTGAGGTCTCCACAGTACATCGATGTTGTCGCCAGTGGTCGGCGGAAGGTGCACGTGCCCGTCGACCTGGGACCGGACCGCAGCGACGCACGGATGCACGCCAAGACCGTAGGATCCTACGCAGTGCCGTAGGGGACCGCACCGCCATTTCCCAGCAAATTAGAGACACTGTTGCTCCTGGGGTATCGGCGAGGACCATTCGCAACCGTCTCCACGAAGATGGGCTACGGTCCCGCACACCGTTAGGCCGTCTTCCGCTCACGCCCCAACATAGTGCAGCCCGCCTCCAGTAGAGTCGCGACAGGCGTGAATGGAGGGACGAATGGGGACGTGTCGTCTTCAGCGATGAGAGTCGCTTCTGCCTTGGTGCCAATGATGGTCGTATGCATGTTTGGTGCCGTGCAGGTGAGCGCCACAATCAGGACTGCATACGACCGAGGCACACAGGGCCAACACCCAGCATCATGGTGTGGGGAGCGAGCTCCTACACTGGCCGTACACCACTGGTGATCGTCGAGGGGACACTGAATAGTGCACGGTACATCCAAACCGTCATCGAACCCATCGTTCTACCATTCCTAGACCGGCAAGGGAACTTGCTGTTCCAACAGGACAATGCACGTCCGCATGTATCCCGTGCCACCCAACGTGCTCTAGAAGGTGTAAGTCAACTACCCTGGCCAGCAAGATCTCCGGATCTGTCCCCCATTGAGCATGTTTGGGACTGGATGAAGCGTCGTCTCACGCGGTTTGCACGTCCAGCACGAACGCTGGTCCAACTGAGGCGCCAGGTGGAAATGGCATGGCAAGCCGTTCCACAGGACTACATCCAGCATCTCTACGATCGTCTCCATGGGAGAATAGCAGCCTGCATTGCTGCGAAAGGTGAATATACACTGTACTGGTGCCGACATTGTGCATGCTCTGTTGCCTGTGTCTATGTGCCTGTGGTTCTGTCAGTGTGATCATGTGATGTATCTGACCCCAGGAATGTGTCAATAAAGTTTCCCCTTCCTGGGACAATGAATTCACGGTGTTCTTATTCCAATTTCCAGGAGTGTATATTGTGAAAAGCAATGGTCCCATAACACTCCCCTGTGGCACGCCAGAGGTTACTTTAACGTCTGTAGACGTCTCCCCATTGATAACAACATGCTGTGTTCGGTTTGCTAAAAACTCTTCAATTCAGCCACACAGCTGGTCTGATATTCCGTAGGCTCTTACTTTGTTTATCAGGCGACAGTGCGGAACTGTATCGAACGCCTTCCGGAAGTCAAGGAAAATAGCATCTACCTGGGAGCCTGTACCTAATATTTTCTGGGTCTCATGAACAAATACAGCGAGTTGAGTCTCACACGATCGCTGTTTCCGGAATCCATGTTGATTCCTACAGAGTAGATTCTGGGTTTCCAAAAACGACATGATACTCGAGCAAAAAACATGTTCTAAAATTCTACAACAGATCGACGTCAGAGATATAGGTCTATAGTTTTGCGCATCTGCTCGACGACCCTTCTTGAAGACTGGGACTACCTGTGCTCTTTTCCAATCATTTCGAACCTTCCGTTCCTCTAGAGACTTGCGGTACACTGCTGTTAGAAGGGGGTCAAGTTCTTTCGCGTATTCTGTGTAGAATCGAATTGGTATCCCGTCAGGTCCAGTGGACTTTCCTCTGTTGAGTGATTCCAGTTGATTTTCTATTCCTTGGACACTTATTTCGATGTCAGCCATTTTTTCGTTTGTGCGAGGATTTAGAGAAGGAACTGCAGTGCGGTCTTCCTCTGTGAAACAGCTTTGGAAAAAGGTGTTTAGTATTACAGCTTTACGCGTGTCATCCTCTGTTTCAATGCCATCATCATCCCGGAGTGTCTGGATAAGCTGTTTCGAGCCACTTACTGATTTAACGTAAGACCAGAACTTCCTAGGATTTTCTGTCAAGTCGCTACATAGAATTTTACTTTCGATTTCACTGAACGCTTCACGCATAGCCGCCTTACGCTAACTTTGACATCGTTTAGCTTCTGTTTGTCTGAGAGGTTTTGGCTGCGTTTAAACTTTGAGTGAAACTCTCTTTGCTTTCGCAGTAGTTTCCTAACTTTGTTGTTGAACCACGGTGGGATTTTTCCCGTCCCTCACAGTTTTACTCGGCATGTACCTGTCTAAAACGCATTTTACGATTGCCTTCAACTTTTTCCATAAACACTCAACATTGTCAGTGTCGGAACAGAAATTTTCGTTTTGATCTGTTAGGTAGTCTGAAATCTGCCTTCTATTACTCTTGCTAAACAGATAAACCTTCCTCCCTTTTTTTATATTCCTATTAACTTCCATATTCACGGATGCTGCAACGGCCTTGTGATCACTGATTCCCTGTTCTGCACTTACAGAGTCGAAAAGTTCGGGTCTGTTTGTTATCAGTAGGTCCAAGATGTTATCTCCACGAGTTCCGTGAGGCCGTGAATCTGTGGGAAGAAAAGCAGCAGAATTACGGGGCAAACGACAAATCCGAATTTGATTCTGGTGACGGCGCTGAAAACCATTGGGACCTGCAATTAGATACATATATGTGCCAATGCGTTTCTGGATCCTGCCTCTCTCCCAGCGCTGACATCGGCCAAAAAAGCCTGTAAAGGAGGAGATCACGCGGTGCAAAGCGATACTTGTGGACCATCGGCGGCGCCGGATGCTGCTGTGGGTGGGGCGAGTGTGGCAGTATCCGATGGCGGGGGCCACGCAGAAGTTCTGCCGGTGATGGTCCGTCTCGTGGGTGGGAACAATAGGAGGCAAGAAAGAGTTGCTGCGCCTGCTCCCGTGTGTGGGAGGTGCAAAGCTTGGCCATCTATTTAAAAGTGCGTATGAAGCGTTCTGCTTCTCCGTTGGCCTGGAGGGGGGGGGGGGGGGGGGGGATGAAATGGAGCACCTGTGAGCATCTGTTAGATGACGAATGCCATTTATTTCACAAAACTATTCAAAATCATGTGATGTGAACTGAGGTCCGTTATCCGTAATAATGACTTCATGCAATCCTTCAGTGCAAAAAATTGAGGACAACGCTTGAATGGTGCTACGTGACGTGATAGAGTACATAGGCACCGCAAATGCAAACTTGCTAAAAGAGTCGACCACAATAAGCCTACGAGTGTCCCAGAACGGTCCTCCTGCAAAGTCAATGTGCACTCGTTGCCTTGATGATTAATTCTTGGGCCAAGCTGCGAATGTCTGTGGCGGAGCTGATTGGTTTCCAACGCATGGGCGACACCGTGACGTCATCTGTTGAGTGTGGGCCCACAGGCCCTGTCAAGTACAGCGCCGGCGCGCTAACCATTTAGTGCGATCAATTTTACCCAATGTCCTTGGCGAAGCAGTTTTCAAAATGGCTCTTGGCACTATGGGACCTAACATCTGACGTCATCAGTCCCCTAGAACTTAGAACTACTTAAACCTAACTAACCTAAGGGCATCACACACATCCATGCCCGAGGCAGGATTCGAACCTACGACCGTAGCGGTCGCGCTGTTCCAGACTGAAGCGCCTAGGACCGCTCGGCCACAGCGGCCAACAAGCAGTTTTAACACATCATTTTGCAACACTGTGAGAGTGAGAACACCCGATTTCCCACTTTCAAATTGTACTAAGATCACACGTTCTTGTATTGACAGGTTATGCCGACGAGCAATGTATCGGCCACTACTGAGTTCTGAATACTGTTGAAAGAGCGAGGCCAAAACGTGCGAATGTAATGCAAAAAATCTTCTGATCAGGGCCCGCTTCCGCGACCTGTGCAACTTCTCTGTAATTCGATGGAAATGATTTCAGCAGTTCAGAGCCCTGCGCATCGATTTGGCAACAAGATGCGTCAGAGGAATCAAAATAAGAGTCGGGGCCGATCGGAAGGCGAGAAAGGGCATCAGCATTGCCATAGGTCTGTACACAATTTCGTACTGATACTGGGACAGAAGCAGAGCCGAACGTTGCAAGTTTTGAGCAGTACTTGTAGGAACCGGCTTTGAAGGATGAAACAAGGACTGCAAAGGCTTATGATCTGTCACTAAATAGAACTTGCAACCAACCAGATAGTGATGGAATTTTGTCATACAATACACAATAGCGAGAGCTTCTTTCTCAATTTGTGAATCATTGCACTGAGTTTGAGTTAACAGTTTTGAGACAAAAGCAAAAGGTCTGTCTTGTGCACCAGTTCTGTGCGAAAGCACAGCGCCGATTCCGTAACAGGAAGCGTCTATTTGCAGAATCACTGGTTCGGCGGGATCAAAATGTACTAAACATCTGTCATTAAGCAAGGCCTTTTTGAGTTTCTGAAATGCTCGTGACCCTCTTTGGTTCACACGAAAGGCATATTTTTCCAACGCAAGCGATGCAATGGAGCTGCGATCTGTGAATCGTTCGGAATGAAATGAATGTAGTATATCGACTTGCCTAGCAGATACATTGCGAGGAACAGGCAGGTCACGGTTTGCAAGCAAACGAGATTGGAGGGGGTGCAAACACCGACAATCACATGATCTAAGTACTGTAGTTCTGTCAGGGAAAAGTCACTTTTCGAGACCACACTTTAGTCTTACATCTGACAACGCTCAAAAAGAATACACAAATTGGCAACGTGTTCCTTTGGAGTGCTACATGAGACGACAATATCGTCAAGGTAATTCGAACAGAACGGCACTTGAACAGTCAGCTGTTCCCAGTAACGTTGAAAAATGGCGAGTGCTGGGGCACCGCCGAAGGGCAAACCAAATACTTGAACACGGCTAAGTGTGTATTAACTACAAACACTCTCTGCGGTACTTCATCTAATGGTATTTGCAAATAAGCTTCACGCAAATCTATCTTAGAAAAGTAATGGCCTTCGCCAAGCCTGTCCGTAAGTTCCTCAGGGTGAGACAATAGCTTCAAGTGGCTCTGAGCACAATGTGACTTAACACCTGAGGTCATCAGTCCCCTAGAACTTAGAACTACTTAAACCTAACTAACCTAAGGACATCACACACATCCATGCCCGAGGCAGGGTTCGAACCTGCGACCGTAGCAGTCGCGCGGTTCCGAACTGAAGCGCCTACAACCGCTCGGCCACCACGGCCGGCGGTGAGACAATGGATGGGTGTTTATTTTCTGTGGACTGACTTTAGTTTTAAGTCAACACAAATGCGAATGCGACCAGAAGACTCCGGCACCACAACCAGTGGACTTGCTCACTGACTATCTTGTAATGGAGCAATCGCACCATTGTCTTTTAATTCTTATAATTAAATGGCTACTTTGTCTCGTAAAGCAATGGGAAGTGGCCGAGCATGGTAAAACTTAGGCTGTGCATTGTCTTTCAGGGTAATGTGCGCTACAAAACTATTAGCTTTTCAAAGTCCATCAGAAAAGAGATCAGGAAATTCCTTAAGCATATTAGCTACAATGTCTTTTGGATTAAAAGCAGACACTGAAAGCACATTGTCTTGGATGGTAAGGCCAAACAAGTCCAACGAACTGAAGCCAAAAATATTTTCACTGTCTCTTGATTGCAGTACAATGAATTTCACTGTCCTACTTAGAGATTTGCAAGTAGCAGGCACACTATACTGTTCAAGTACTGGGATTTTCTGTCTGTCGTATGCAGTGAGGTGCGTGCTAGGTTTTGACAGGCGTAGTGAGCCTAACTGTTCGTACGTGGCACGATTAAGCAAAGTTACAGAAGCACCTGTCTCCAATTGAAAGTCAACACGAAGGCCAGCAGTTTGTAGTGTTGCAAATAGTTTGTTGGAATGGTGTCGCACTGCACTGGAGGCGAGATGAGGGCACAATATTACTTGAATTACTGCTAGAACCTGTAGTCGGCTTTGAAAACACTGCATTCACTGAATGTGCATGAGACGTTGTTGCGAGAGCGGGCAGAATTGGCGTTCTGCTGTTGCAAGCAAACTACCTGGACATGGCCTTTCTTTCCACATGAGTAACATGTCGCGTTGCGCGACGAGCAATCTTGCCGCTTTTAGCGAGCAAAACAGCGAAAGCAAGACTTCACTAGATTTACAGACCTGGCTACTTGTTTACTAGGCTGTCTGCGCGTCTGTGTGCACGCTCGTTGTGGCGGCTGAGTCGGACGGTTGCGGGCAAAAGGTGACTCGACCCGACAAATCGGGACCTGATCAAATTTATCGGTGGCTATGGCGCCGGAATCGAATTGTTCTAATATTTGCAACACTTGATGGAGAGAAGGATCTGAGTACTTGAGAATCTGTTCTCTAATTCTACTATCAGGGACACTGTATGTGATCGCTTCAGGGATCATCATGTCGCTATAAAAGTTGCCACAACTACACTTGAATTCACACTTCCTGGTGAGACGCTGTAAGAGCCGCCAGGGTAGCCGAGAGCGCTAACGCGCTGCTTCCTGCGCACGGGTAGGTGCGCCGCCACCGGATCGAATCCTCCCGTCGGATTAACGACGAGGGCCAGTGTGCCGGCCAGCCTGGATGTGGTTTTCAGGCGGTTTTCCACATCCCGCTTGATGAATACCGGGCTGTTCTCCACGTTCTGCCTCAGTTACATGCGTCACAGACATCCGCACTATTTCACGATTTACACTAGACGCAGACAGTTGGGGTACTCTGATTCCATCCTGGGGGGTACGGGGTGGCGGCAGGAAGGGCATCCGGCTATCCCTAAAGCTAACATTACCAAATCCGTTGTAACCACGCCGACCCTGCGATCGCTGCGCGACTATGGCGTAAGCGAAAGAAAGAAAGTGAGACCCTGTAAATCAGTCTTCCACTGACGGTATGTCTGTTAATCCTTTTTCTTAAGGCAAAAGAAATGAACTCTGGCTGCCGCGACCTGAATCTGCTGTTCGTAATACTGACTTGATGCACCTGCTACATCATAGGAGAGTGCGTCGGGAGACGACATAGGGAAGAGTTTTTGAACTAAGCGTAACACAGGGGTTCCGCGACAGACAGGGAAAATGAGATTTCAAAGTACCTTGTATTCGATGGACTTGACAGTGGGCTTGGAACTTGCTGCGATATTCGAGCCATTCCGCTACTTTTTCATCGAAGCGCTGAAACGCTGGAAGCACTTGTTGGATCGGTTGGTTAGTCGGCTGGGCAACCGACGCACTTTGTGCGGCAAATAATTGCTGTACAGTAGACAGCAGTGTGACGATTTTCTGGGTCTGAAACCAAAAAATTTGATTTAGTTCGAAGGCAGGAGCAGTCTGTGACTGAGGCGCAGGGGTAGGACGTGGAGGGGATGGGGAAGCCATTCTAACACTAACAAATTACAGCAACATATGAAAAGACAAATAGAAAAGCATTGTGAAAAGCCCCTGAAAACAGAAATAGATTAATTCTCCAGTTCCCCGCGTGTAATACAGACCGCAGCTCGTGGTCTCGCGGTCGCGTTCTCGCATCCCGAGCACGGGGTACCGGGTTCGATTCCCGGCGGATGACTGGGTGTTTGTGTTGTCCTCATCATTTCATCATCATTCATGAAAGTGGCGAGATTGGACTGAGAAAAGGTTGCGAATTTGTACGGACGCTGATAACCGCGCAGTTGAGCGCCCCACAAACCAATCATCATCATCCTTTCCGCCCCTGGTAGCTGCGTGGTCAGCGCGACGGAATGTCATACCTAACGACCCGAGTTCGATGCTCGGCTGGGTCGGAGATTTTCTCCGCTCAGGGACTGGGTGTTGTGTTCTCCTTATCATCCTCATTTCATCCCCATCGTCACGCAAGTTGCCGAAGTGGCGTCAACTCGAAAGACTTACACCAGGTGAACGGTCTACCCGACAGGAGGCCCTAGCCACATGGCATCATCATCACCATCGTGTAATATATGCAACAACAAGAACAAATGAGCAAATACAACCAATGTAACGACAGTTCCCTTACAGCAACCTAGAACACATTGTAACGCTACCGCCCTGCTCGGACGTACGTTAGCTCTATAAAGCCTGTACTGTAATAAGTTCACGGGCTTCACCTTATAAACAAGGATTTTAGTACAAAAGTTGACCGCGCGTACCTAATAGAAGCAAGATCGGACTTATTCTCATCAATAACTACAGTGATTCATCAAGCAGATGTAAAGTATAATTGCTCGTTCGCATGGACAAGAAGTACACACAGTAGATGCTAACAACGATTAATAATTCGGTCGCCAGCCTACTTAGGCAATGAGTGAGTTTTTCCTTGTACAAGTGGGTGCATGTACAAGCATAACTACACGTAGTAAAGTTGCGTTATATGGCAAAGTTTGGAACCAGAAAAATCCACTGAACTAAAGTTTTCTCTTTTTGTACTAATTTGGACGAGCTAAATTTACACAACACCACACAGTAATGATTACTACGAACTGCATTTTGTATGTTGAGCAGACTGAAATCGGGCGTAGATTGCCCTAGCATCGACAATATTGAAAGTACACACACAATATCACTATTAATGAGGGAAAACACTTATACACTTAGGATTAATATAGACTTAGCTTTACTGGTCAGATCTGATCAACACATTTCAAGGTTTGAAAGAATGGACAAGAAAAAGGGGGGGGGGGGGCCTGGAACTGTCATGGTCGTTATACTGAAACTATTAAGTACTGAAGGCAAATTTACACTCAAATTTAGCAATCTATGGATAACTACTCTTTTGTCTTACTTCTGAATAATTTAACTGTCATTATTTCTGTCTCAAATTAATTAAATAACATCGCTATCTCAATTCAAAAAAAAAAAACTCTCTTCCAATTTAGTCATGCTTTTGTTCTTTACCAACATTTGCAATAACACACAGCACTTTAGATTCCTTTATGGCATACGTTAATCTGCTGATAATTTTCATTAACACTAACATTAAACTTTCAGTTTAGGATACTCGGGTTGCACAATACGAGGTAAGGATTCTGTCTAGGTCAGTGATCAGGATAAGTCATGGCTAATGCAATTCTGGTAAAAGTCACGTTATTATTGAACAGTTAGAAACAGTTTCGACACTGGTCCACACAGATACACTTCTAAAGATGAAATAAATGTTTGACCTGTGCAAGTCGGAGCGGCGGTTGGCGGGCAGCGAGATGGCGGGCAGCACGGCACACATACAAGCACGGCTAAGGCTCACACAACATCGGCACTTTCCATCTTCTTAGCGTCGTAATCTTTCCAATTTTGTGCCTCAGAATATAGTCATGCCAAGTAGTCGTCGGAATCGGTTCATCCGAGGCTCAATGGAATCCACTTTTCCTGGGTAGCCTCCTCGGTACAGTACGTGTACTTCCGGCTGTTGCTCGCCTCCGACTGTTATACTGTGCCCGTTGTACCGAACCGCGCCAGTGTGCGTTTTCCCGCCTCGCCTGCCTCCACCTTTTCCCGCTCCCCTACAGGTAGGGTACTCACCACAGGTTTTCTACTACACATATCCTAATGCATTACCTACGTATGGACCAAGTGTATAAATTACAATTTTCACATCTTACAATAGTTTTGACATTAAATACACTTTCCTTTGATTACCACATTATTTGAAATCTAACATAAATAATAATATTAATTTCAAAAGTTGCTCACAGTCTCTTTAACCTAACAATACGAACCAAAAAAAAGTTCAAAACATTCTTTACATTAATTTATCTAAATTCATAAAGAAAAAAATTATTATATGTACAGTTGTCGTTACACATGCCCCTGTTTCCAGAAAATTTTCTTAAGTCCAAATTTTATGGGAACACTAAATCTTACAATTATACAGTGGTTCTGAATCTTTACTTAATTGTCCAAAAAGATTTACACTACATATTTCCTTTTACTCACTGTATGTAGGTTTACACTTTTTTAACACATCAAGAATAATTATTGTCATTTACTCAAGTGCCTTTTGCACAGTCCAACTTCCCATCATAACATTACTAAAATAGCAATTTAATCATTTTTTCTAAATTTCTCAAAGAAATAATTTAAAATTCTGGAATACAAACATTTAACTACAAAAACAATTGCATATTTTGTATACACTATAAGATAATTTGTCGCTGCTTGCTTTGAATAGCAGTCCATTTTCTTACTCACTAAACAAAACACACACACACACATATATTCAGAAAATTAACTATACATATTTGCTGCCTATTATGCGGATTTGGGCAGTCCTTTTTACTTCATATTGTCACATCTCCTGGATCACATTTACAATTTTCCATCGATTATTTATCTGCCCTCATTGGTATTTGGCAGTCCTTCATATTATGGTTCATACACTGCCCATTTTCATTTTTGACAGTCCCATCTTGTATCTGGCTGATAGCATTTATCCTTTCTTTTCAGTCCTTTTCTCCATACATTTTTACAGTTACAGTACAATTGGTAATCTGAAACTCACATAACTATATTAGCACACTTTCAAGGGTATACAGACATTTACAAAGATTAGATACATTTAGAATAACTTGGGTTCAGCATAAGATACAGCACATTTACTCGTTCCTAGGAACATACAGTTTCAGGTCCACAATATTTCTTACACCTAAAGGTCTTTTGGATTTTGGGTAGATCAGGTAGTAAGCATTGTCGTTTGGAATATTCTGTATTATATATGGTCCATTATAAATATATTTAAATTTTGAAATTTCATGGTTTAGTTCACTAGACTTTTCGTGGGTTTTTAAAAGAACATAATTTCCAATTTTAAATTTTGAAACTTTTAAATTTTTATTGTGTCTTTTAGATCTAGATTCAGCTTTTTGCTTTGCCCTTTTTATCACCAATTCTTTCTTTTGATCCAATCCCAAACTTGTACAAGGTGGAAACTCTAGTTTTTCTTCAATTAAACTTTTACTACTTCTGCCTAACAAAATTTCTTCCGGTGGAAATCCTGTAGTTTCATGATGTACTGTGTTCATGACATTCTCAAAATCCGATATAAACTTGCCCCAGACTCTAAATCATGCCCCTTCCTCTTTTTTCCATAACGCACCTTGGTCGATTGTGACATCATCCCAAGATACGTTCCTGACCTGTGAACCATTTATATCTGGCGGCTTTTTCGGTTTCTGGAGTTCAAAGTCTTTGCTTACTTGAACTCTTTGCAAAATAAACTCTGAGTCGTCTGGTGGTTCTTTCTTTCTTTGTTCCGTTTCAACGTCTGGATTTTGTTTTGATACGTCGTCATCGTTAGGTACAATAGCGCAATTAACTGCATCCCCTTTATTTTTACTGATTTTCTCATACCCTCTTTCAGTAAACGTATATTCATTTTCCTTTACACCTGAAAATTCATCTTCACTAGAATCACCACTCCTCTCTTCCTCAACATCAGATTCACTTAAGTACGCTACTTTTGCACAATAGGGAGAGTTAGTACATTCATTTTCGTCTGTATTTGTGTATCTTTCATCATCCGAACTATCGTCGGAATCCGACCATTCCGGATCGCTTTCAGGTTCTAACATAAAAGCTTTTCTGAGACAGGCACTAAGTTCTTCCTCTGTATTGTCGTCAGGCTTGGATTTTAATTCAATCTCCTCTTTTGGCAAAACGGCCTCATCATCAGCTTTATTTACATCTACTGTGACTTCATATTTAGTGTAATCCTCGTGGACTTTAATTACTTTCAGGTAATCATCTACCCCTTCTCCACGGTGCCTCTCGGTAGCAGCTTGTACTATTGGCGGACTGTTAGCAGAAGTTATTTCTTCGTCAATGCTGAGGATTTCATCCTCCAAATCCTTCCTATCATTAACCTTCCTCCTATTGGCAGCACGCGTACTTTGCGCGGCGCTATTTATTCTCCCCTCTTCAAATTTGGGCCACGTCACTTTATGGACGTCCCTACTATCTCCCTTTCCACCAACTAATTTCTTCGCCTCATACTCCCTCTTAAAATCCTCCCACTCACATTGCTTTAGGCCCTTGTACAGATCATCGATCTGCACACGCCAATCAGTTACTTTTGCTAATTCATCCTCGCCTTTTATCTCATTGCAAACACTGCTAACCGCACCTCTCTGTGTGTTCACAGTTTCATTTATTGTTTCCTTTGCCACGGAATTATCACTCGTAAAATTTTCATTAGCTCTGACGGCTACGTTCGTACCTACTGCTGCCGTATTGCTAGCGGCTTCTTTCCGAACAGATGTTCTGCTAGGCTGGGCCGTTGCCCTCTGATGCTCCACTCGCCTGTTAACATGTAGTGCTCTGTGCGGCAGAGATGACTCATTCTGGCTCGCACCTGACGCTTGTTTCGCCACAACACTTTGCGGCGTTCCATGTCCGACCCTAGCCTGTCTCATTACATTACGGTCGGTCCGGTATCTTTTCTTAAATCGGGGCCGGTATGTATTGTCCGCTTCCGTTTGGCCCGCAACGTTCGCGGAAATTAGTTTCCCGCGTCGTTATTATTTTGCGCGGTATACCCTCTACCGCGACCTGGATTATTTCCTCTGCCTCTTCCTCTGCCTCTTCCTCTTTGTATTACATTGACGCGAAATCCATCGCCGTCGTTTCGTTCGTCATTGTGTTGGTTATTACGGTTACCAAAATTTCGATAATTGGCACGACTTTCGCGCCAATGATCTTCGTCTTCGACTCTTTCGATAAATGCTTGGAAGCTGCGATGATTGCTTCCCACATACCTCTTTGAATCTTCTGGAAGCTTTTTATATAACTCCCAGATAATATCTGAATCTGATCTGCGGCCTCTTAAATGCGTCAGTTTCCGGTACCAATACTCGCAGAAATCTTTCAAAGAATTCCTGCCCCTATTATCATGCTGTTTGGCCATGATAAACTCGCGCCATAAATGGTCCTGCTTTTGTTCAGACCAATATTCTTCCGTAAATCTTTGCCTAAATTCTTCGAACGTCATTCGTTCGGTATTTAAATTTATTCCCCAGCGCTTAGCATCACCCGCTAAGGCGCTAATTACAACTTTTAGCCCGCATCTCGTGGTCGTGCGGTAGCGTTCTCGCTTCCCACGCCAGGGTTCCCGGGTTCGATTCCCGGCGGGGTCAGGGATTTTCTCTGCCTCGTGATGGCTGGGTGTTGTGTGCTGTCCTTAGGTTAGTTAGCTTTAAGTAGTTCTAAGTTCTAGGGGACTGATGACCATAGATGTTAAGTCCCATAGTGCTCAGAGCCATTTGAACCAATTACAACGTTTATCTTTTCCTGATCAGACAAGTGCTCAGAAAATACTCTCTCGCAATTTTTAATAAAATCTAACGGATGCCACCCGTTATGTTTCTTGGCTGGATCGAAGCGTTCCTCGCCTTCTAACAGCTTCGTAATTGGTGTGCCATTACAGGCAACACCAGGCCTATCTTTAATTTTGCTCTCCAGATCCAAAATTCTGCCTTGAATTTTCGTAGTATTTTGTTCACAATTTTGAACGCATCCGGTTACTTTTTTACTTAAATCCCTTTCAGTGTCTAAAACTACCTTTTTCAATTGCGATATCCCGTGTAGGCATTCGTTTACGATCTCAGTTTTGAGACCGAAAACTTTTTCGTCTACCTTATTTTCAACCAGAGGTTCTACTTTCTCTTGGATGTTGAGAATTTCAACATCAAATCTACTATTAATGTTGTCAATTTCCCCCTGCATAGTATCCATGTTTTTATTAATTGTGTCAATTTCAAATTTCATAGTATTTACCACAGAACTTAAATTACCCACTTTTTGTTCTACCTGTTCTATTTGTTTACTAATTTTAATTCCCTGTCCTTCGACCTGCGCTTTAATTTGATCCACCTGTGTTTTGAGCTGCTCGTCAACGTGTGTTTTAAGCTGCTCATTCTGTGTTTTAAGCTGCTCGATCTGTATTTTGAGCTGCTGATCGACATGTGTTTTAAGCTGATCATTCTGTGTTTTGATCTGCTCACTCTGTCCTGAAATTTGTTTAGTTAATTGTTCAAATAAATCGTTTATGCTTAAAATTTTCACACTGTTTTGTTCTACGGAATCGGTGTATTCCGATCCTACTTCAAAAGTTTCTTTCGGTTCTTTCTTTATCTGTGGAGAATCAAACATGTCAGTGGATTCATTCACATAACCACTATCATCTACAAAGTCACCTTCTACTTCCTGTTTTATTCCTTGCTGTGTCCGAGGCGATCTCAACCTTTCAATCTGTTCATCGACATGTTCGTGGTATTGTATGTACGCCAACTGTCTTTCGCTAACGCCATCTGTTATCTGGCCGCGTAAACTCCGGCTACTGCCAGCCGCATTCTCCATTTCGCTTGGCGCACCTACCCCGTCTACGTTTCTGTCCATACTGAATGTACGCTACACCACACTACCGTACTTGACTCACACTGCAGTTTATTTTACTGAACTTTTATTGCTATTCGTGCCACTGAACATCCACTGTTCGATCTTTACATTAATTTGTAACTGACAACAACTGGATGTCCTGTCACCGGGAAGCCACTTGTAACGCTACCGCCCTGCTCGGACGTACGTTAGCTCTATAAAGCCTGTACTGTAATAAGTTCACGGGCTTCACCTTATAAACAAGGATTTTAGTACAAAAGTTGACCGCGCGTACCTAATAGAAGCAAGATCGGACTTATTCTCAGTCAATAACTACAGTGATTCATCAAGCAGATGTAAAGTATAATTGCTCGTTCGCATGGACAAGAAGTACACACAGTAGATGCTAACAACGATTAATAATTCGGTCGCCAGCCTACTTAGGCAATGAGTGAGTTTTTCCTTGTACAAGTGGGTGCATGTACAAGCATAACTACACGTAGTAAAGTTGCGTTATATGGCAAAGTTTGGAACCAGAAAAATCCACTGAACTAAAGTTTTCTCTTTTTGTACTAATTTGGACGAGCTAAATGTACACAACACCACACAGTAATGATTACTACGAACTGCATTTTGTATGTTGAGCAGACTGAAATCGGGCGTAGATTGCCCTAGCATCGACAATATTGAAAGTACACACACAATATCACTATTAATGAGGGAAAACACTTATACACTTAGGATTAATATAGACTTAGCTTTACTGGTCAGATCTGATCAACACATTTCAAGGTTTGAAAGAATGGACAAGAAAAAGGGGGGGGGGGCCTGGAACTGTCATGGTCGTTATACTGAAACTATTAAGTACTGAAGGCAAATTTACACTCAAATTTAGCAATCTATGGATAACTACTCTTTTGTCGTACTTCTGAATAATTTAACTGTCATTATTTCTGTCTCAAATTAATTAAATAACATCGCTAACTCAATTCAAAAAAAAAAACTCTCTTCCAATTTAGTCATGCTTTTGTTCTTTACCAACATTTGCAATAACACACAGCACTTTAGATTCCTTTATGGCATACGTTAATCTGCTGATAATTTTCATTAACACTAACATTAAACTTTCAGTTCAGGATACTCGGGTTGCACAATACGAGGTAAGGATCCTGTCTAGGTCAGTGATCAGGATAAGTCATGGCTAAAGCAATTCTGGTAAAAGTCACGTTATTATTGAACAGTTAGAAACAGTTTCGACACTGGTCCACACAGATACAATTCTAAAGATGAAATAAATGTTTGACCTGTGCAAGTCGGAGCGGCGGTTGGCGGGCAGCGAGATGGCGGGCAGCACGGCACACATACAAGCACGGCTAAGGCTCACACTACATCGGCACTTTCCTTCTTCTTAGCGTCGTGATCTTTCCAATTTTGTGCCTCAGAATATAGTCATGCCAAGTAGTCGTCGGAATCGGTTCATCTGAGGCTCAATGGAATCCACTTTTCCTGGGTAGCCTCCTCGGTACAGTACGTGTACTTCCGACTGTTGCTCGCCTCCGACTGTTATACTGTGCCCGTTGTACCGAACCGCGCCAGTGTGCGTTTTCCCGCCTCGCCTGCCTCCACCTTTTCCCGCTCCCCTACAGGTAGGGTACTCACCACAGGTTTTCTACTACACATATCCTAATGCATTACCTATGTATGGACCAAGTGTATAAATTACAATTTTCACATCTTACAATAGTTTTAACATTAAATACACTTTCCTTTGATTACCACATTATTTGAAATCTAACATAAATAATAATATTAATTTCAAAAGTTGCTCACAGTCTCTTTAACCTAACAATACGAACCAAAAAAAAGTTCAAAACATTGTTTACATTAATTTATCTAAATTCATAAAGAAAAAAATTATTATATGTACAGTTGTCGTTACAACATGAGAAGCAAGCAAACCTTGTTGACCAGACTCCTCGCCACTTGTTGTGGCTGTACTCTCTCATAATATTTTGTGATTCCTGGCTGGATGAGGAGAGGGTGATATGATAGGTGGGTGGCTGGTTTCCTCTCACTACAAAACAAAATGCACAGTTGGTTAAAATACAATTTATTATAGGAACCAGTTGATTACTTAACTTCAATTTGTCCAATCTGAATTCAGTGGTTAACAGCAATCAGTTAACTTGTACTAATTCTCGAATCTTGTCTGTGTTCATATCACAACTATGTACAATGACTAACGTTCCCTCACAGCTACCTAAGGTGTGAGGCGACGACTATCACTGTGGAAGACTAGAGCACAGTGCTACGTATTGAGGTGCAACGCGAAATGAGTCCCGATGCGACGTACTGAGATTGGGAGATTAAGCCGCGCAGGATTAGCCGAGCGGTCGAGGGCACTGCAGTCATGGAGTGTGCGGTTGGTCCCGGCGGAGGTTCGAGTCCTCCCTCGGGCATGTCTGTGTGTGTTTGTCCTTAGGATAATTTAGGTTAAGTAGTGTGTAAGCTTGGGGACTGATGACCTTAGCAGTTAAGTCCCGTAAGGTTTCACACACATTTGTTTGAACTACCTGTTTTTTTTTTTTGAGCAGGCAGATCGTTCGGCGGTGGCGGCCTACATGCACGCTGCTCAGGGGGCGTTATCGGCACGTAGAGTGTCTTGGTCTTCTCTTGTCATAGGCGCGCATAGTTCAGCGACTGCTATACGATGTTTCCTAGTGCCGACCGGTGTGCTGGCGAAGGCGTAAGCCAGCACGCTGCCCATCTGACTGTTCAAAATCCTTTTTCTCGGGAACAGGGGGACGTACCCAGCTGAAACTTATGTCACACATTAAGGTTCAAATGGCTCTAAGCACTATGAGACTTAACATCTGAGGTCATCAGTCCCCTAGACTTAGAACTACTTAAACCTAACTAGCCTAAGGACATCACACACATCTATGCCCGAGGCAGGGTTCGAGCCTGCGATCGTAGCAGCAGCGCAGTTCCGGACTAAAGCGCCTAGGATCACTCGCCCATAGCGGCTGGCACACATTAAGGTCTACTGTCCCTTGGCGAAGCAAAAAAATCAAACTTCTAAGTCAATGCAATCAAAAGATACAGCCATTTACGTCACGTATTTTGATACTCGCAAACTCACTCATCAAAACGTTCCTCTTGTCCTGAAATTTACCAAAAAACGGAATTTCACATTGCAACTAAAGGAAAAAATCCAAAAATTTATAATTTATAATTATATCACACGACAAAATAATTTTTTGTCATTTGTTCTTTGACCATCTGTCTGTCCGTCCACCTGTTAAGACCCCTCATTCTCAGTAACAAGAAGACATATCAAATTTAAATTCAGGTTACATACGATGGTCTATGGTTCCTTGAACTTTAGCTTCTAGATCAATGCAGTCAAACGATAAGGCCGTTTATGTCGCATATTTCGACAATCGCAAACTCATGTATCAAAATATGCACGGTACTTTCCATTGACCAAGAATCATTCAATTTGGCGACAAGCAAGGTTTTACTGTACAAGTAAAGAAAAAAATTCAAAAATTGTGAACCTGTAATTATGTCACACGAAAAAGTTGTTTTGTCATTTGTCTGTCGGCCTATTAAGTCCACTTTTCATCAGGAACGGGTACAGTTATCAAGCTGAAATTTATGACACATACAAAGATCTGTAGTCACAGGGGGGTGCGATAAATGTAAACTATTGAGCCAATGCAACCGAAACATACGGCTATTGGTATCACACATTTTGATACTAGCAAACTCTTTCATCAAAACCTGTGTGGTACTTCCGGTTGGCCTGGTATCATGAAATTTAGCAAGAAGTAAGGTTTCAATGTACTACCAAAGGAAAAAAATCCGAAAATTGTGTATTTGTAATTATACAAGGCAATTTTTTTTCATTTTGTACAGTGGGTGCCATTACTGAATGGGTTTCCTAGTATAAAAATTTGATTTTTATTTTTTTAACTTGATGTTCGTCAATGCCTTCTGCCTGGCGGTAAGTTGCAGCGTGTTGCCCAAAACCGGACAGAACCACCCTGAAACTCACGTGTTGCACCATCAGCATCTAAGTTCACGTATTGCTGGCGAGGTAACGCTACCGAACTGCGCGTCTTACGATCTGACCGACCAATAGGAAGGCTTCGCGGTGGTCAAGTGGGGGTGGAACCGCGGCCGGCTGCCGGGAGCGGACACGCCGTTCGCGCTCTTCTACTGGCAGCTTCCAAACCGACCAGACGCTCTCTTCTCCTGCTCTCTTGGGCGGTAGCCCATTCAGTCCCGGGGGCTTCTCCAGCCCTGCCTGGTTATGGCATTAAACTTTCATGCATATAAAAATATGTTTTCTTTACGGGTGCCTACAGCTTTTCCCTCCTGGCCAATCCTGACGCATTAACAATTTATCGTACTGTCTATCTCTCCGTCCGCCTGTTAAGATCCATTTCTCTCAATAATAAGTAGACAAGCTGAAATTTATGTCACATACTAAGGTTTACAGTGCTTTGGTTGCGTAAAAATCTTAAGCTCCAAAGTCGTTGTTGCTGTTGTGGTCTTCAGTCCTGAGACTGGTTTGATGCAGCTCTCCATTCTACTCTATCCTGTGCAAGCTTCTTCATCTCCCAGTACCTACTGCAGCCTACATCCTTCTGAATCTGCTTAGTGTATTCATCTCTTGGTCTCCCTCTACGATTTTTACCCCCCACGCTGCCCTCCAATACAAAATTGGTGATCCCTCGATGTCTCAGAGCATGTCCTTCCAACCGATCGCTTCTTCTAGTCAAGTTGCGCTACAAGCTCCTCTTCTCCCCAATTCTATTAAGTACCTCCTCATTAGTTATGTCATCTACCCATCTAATCTTCAGCATTCCTCTGTAGCACCACATTTCGTAAGCTTCTATTCTCTTCTTGTCTAAACTATTTATCGTCCACGTTTCACTTCCATACAAATAATTTCAGAAACGACTTCCTGACATTTAAATCTATACTCGATGTTAACAAATTTTTCTTCTTCAGAAACGCTTTCCTTGCCATTGCCGTTCTACATTTTATACCCTCTCTACTTCGACTACCATCAGTTATTTTGCTCCCCAAACAGCAAAACTCCTTTACTACTTTAAGTGTCTCAAGCATCACCCGACTTAATTCGACTACATTCCATTATCCTTGTTTTGCTTTTGTTGATGTTCATCTTATACCCTCCTTTCAAGACACTGTCCATTCCGTTCAGCTGCTCTTCCAAGTCCTTTGCTGTCTCTGACAGAATTACTTTTCTTTTGTTTCCTTTATTGCTTGCTCAATATACAGATTGAATAACATCGGGGATAGGCTACAACCCTGTCTCATTCCCTTCCCAACCACTGCTTCCCTTTCATGTCCCTCGACTCTTATAACTGCCATTTGGTTTCTGTACAAATTGTATATAGCCTTTCGCTACTTGTATTTTACCCCTGCCACCTTCAGAATTTGAAAGAGAGTATTCCAATCAACATTGTCAAAAGCTTTCTCTAAGTCTACAAATGCTAGGAACGTAGGTTTGCCTTTCCTTAATCTTTCTTCTAAGATAACTCGTACGGTCAGTATTGCCTCACGTGTTCCAACATTTCTACGGAATCCAAACTGATATTCTATCAGTTTTTCCATTCGTCTGTAAAGAATTCGCGTTAGTATTTTGCAGCTGTGACTTATTAAACTGATAATTCGGTAATTCTCACATCTGTCAACACCTGCTTTCTTTGGGATTGGAATTATTATATTCTTCTTGAAGTCTGAGGGTATTCGCGTGTCTCATACGTCTTGCTCACCAGATGGTAGAGTTTTGTCACGACTGGCTCTCCCAAGGCTGTCAGTAGTTCTAATGGAATGTTGTCTACTCCGGGGGCCTTGTTTCGACTCAGGTCTTTCAGTGCTCTGTCAAACTCTTCACGCTGTATCATATCTCCCATTTCATCTTCATCTACATCCTCTTCCATTTCCATAATATGCAATGCAACCGAAAGGTACGGCCTATTGTATCACCTATTTTGATACTCGCAAACGCACTCATTAAAACTTATAGCGTACTTCTACGTGACCAGAATCATGAGATTTGGCAAGAAGAAAGATTCCATAGTACAAGTAAAGGAAAAACTTAGAGAATTGTTGATCTATAATTACATCACACGAAAAAAATATTTATTTTGTCGCCCGAAACAAATATGTCTTCTGTCATTTGTTGTCCGACTTCAGTCTTAAAATTAAGACATTCTCGAAGGTCTTGGAGTCCCTGGAACCGATGTCTTGCCAGCATCAATGTCGATAACAGACAAAAATTGTCAAGATCCTCGGATCTTCGATTCGCGGATTGGTTGAATTGTCTGTATACATACAGGTAATTTTGTACGGAACCCTCGGTGCGCGAATTCTACGCGCACTTGTCCAGTTTTTTTTCTTTAAACGACAGTGCAAAACTGTATTAAATGCCTTCCGGAAATCAAGGAACACAGCATCAACGTCGGCGCTGATGTCGACGGCCCTAAGGAGCTGATGGACTAACAGAGCGAGCTGAGTTCCTCAAGATCTCTGTTTGCGGAATCCATGTTAATTTTTACAGAGGAGATTTCCACTCACCAAAAACGTCTTAATAACGAACTAGCTGATGACTGTAAATGCGGTTCCCCGCCACCGATAGAGAAGGGACTGGAACTTCTTGCCTTTTCAGATTTTCCAGTTTATGTTCGCAGCAGTTTGCGCTCGCGGCGCCCGCGGTATTAAGCCGGAGGCACGGCTCCTGTGACGTCATTACCTTCCGCGCCCCTCCAGGAGACACTGCAGCGAAAGAAAAAACGCGCAACTTGTTCCACCGTCCGCCAAGAGTGAGGTTTAGCCTCCATTCTATGACTACTCCCGCCTCTCGCTTGCGTAAGTGACAGGGTTGCCAGTCCTCTAAAAACAGATAAAATAAATTACGCGTTCGTCTGAAGATTGCTTCAATCCTGCAATAAAAAATGATATTACTGCTGGAAACATCCTTGGATTAGATACGGAGTTCCAAATACAGTCTTGTGGCTATAAAGACATGACTTACACAACTACGAAATAAAATGCAAACTGGGATGAGTAGCCAGCATAAAAAGGATACCTTGAGATTAAGGTAGTAGCGGATAAAGGGCTCTGGACAGAAATAGGAATAAAAGAAATTGTCTCCTACCCTTTAGTAAAGAGACAGCTCCTGTTGTGGAGTAAAGATCAGCATATTGGCCGAAAATTGATACCTTAGGACCAGTTTGAAAATTAGTTAGATGGTTTCAGTTCGCAAGATGAATGCTTCATTGTCTCTGTGTGATGGTTAATCCTACCCTGTCCTTTGCCACATCTCGCGTAACTATTCCGAATTTTTCCATCGTAGACTTAAGTGGTCTGTCTGAATCACTTTTAGGCTCTTAGATTGCCGTTATTCGTTTTCTGTCGACTCCCATTGCCGGTGGTGGACAGTCCGCCACCAACAATGGCGGGTGAAACTTTGACAATACCAGCCACTCGTGTTGGCGAAACGTCAGAAAAATCATCAGACGAAAGTTGGCCGAAGAACCGGAGACAGAAGCCAAGAGGCAGTTTGTGTGATTTAAGCTGTTCGTAATTGCAATACGTAGGTATTTAGTTGAACCAACACCATTAAATTTAAGCGATTTATCGTTTAACAGAAATTTTAGGATTTTTTTAGCACTCGTGTGGATGACCTAACACTTTTTATGGTTTAGGGTCAAATGCCGCTTTTCATATCAAGCAGATAGCTTGTCTAAACCAGTTTGCAAGAAGTTTTGAACTTCTTACGACTTAACTACACGGTAAACGTCAGCATCATCTGCAAACAGTTTAATAGGTCTACTCAGACTGTCTCCTAAATGTTTTCTGCACATTAAGATCATAAGAGCTACCGTAACACATCATTGGTGAGAACCAGATATCAGATCTGTTTTACTAGATAATTTTCCGTGTTTATTGTGACCTTTTACTTTGAATTTTTTATGCTGTAGATCGGTTCTTCATATGTGGACCAAATGCAATAGTCGAAAAGCGAAACAGCAAAAGAGAGGAACAGTGTGAAACTGCAAGGTCAAAAATGATGTCCACTTTTCGAAAACTACGGAACTATATAGCAAAGCATGCACTCATATTGTTATTAATTCTGCAGCACAGTTGGCACTGATGCGCAACAACTTGTCAATCTGTAGCAACAATAACAGTCTTGGTTCAGTCCTTAGACTCTGTTGATATATTGCCCAACGTCAGAGGCGTTCTGGAAGCTTTACCACATTCATCGCTTTACTCAAACAACCGAAAATATTGCCTTCATTATACATTTAGCTCGCGTTTAAGTATACCAGTCATCATTAAAAAACTGAAGTCATTAACATAACCAAATAAACAAATAGAATAATTTTGATAGTATTAAAGTTATATAAGAGATTTTTAAACCTTATATCTTGTTTTCTCACTTTGAAGAGCATAAATGAATGGAATTTCTTGGTGGTAATTTTTCTTGACGTCCAACTAGATTTCTCCTATCGTTCTGAACCCTTTATTTTTAACTTCAATTTTTAGTGTCAACATGACATTGCTGGTACCCGCATAGATAACTTCTTGTGAATATTTTCTATGCTTTTTGCCATCTCCTTGGATACACATAATTTAACTATTATAGGGTGTAACTTCAGTTCATCAATACAACAAGGTGGCATTTATAATATAAAAAGAAGTACGTCGTAGGTACTAATTAAAAATGCTTAATAATTAAATATGCTTATATTTTAGATATGAAAGTAATTTACCTTCAAAAATACTTTAAGTGGACATCTATAAATCTTTTAAGATCAATGAGTACTAAGTTTAGTGTACTTTTTGTCAATTTTAGTGCTTGGTAAACGATACGTCTACATATTCACCGAATCAGCTGTATCAAAATCTTGCCTATATTTGATAAATTTTTGCTGACACCCATGCTTAACTCGTTTTTCAATTTGGGCTTTCGGAATTTCATTAGTAAGATGACCCACGTTTTTCGTGCAGCGTCTCCCACCGCCGTTTTTTCACTCTGACTCTTAGAGACAGTGTGTCTCTTAGACACACGAAAGCAAATGAATGCGTTAGATTGGGGGAGTAGTTAGTAGTTATGACTGAAGTGGAGGCAGCTTGGACGTCTAGCCAGGCGAATGGATGTAAGACAGAGCAGTTTTGTACTTTGACGGATTGCTTGAGGCAAGCAAAGACGAAGACGACGGCCGTAACAAGATGTTGTCAGGACCTTAGAACACATGGAAGAGCAAACTGGATGTGCACAGTTGGAGACCTTAAGGCATGGAGAAGTGTGCAGAAAGCCTTTATCCAGCAGTGGGTGGCAAATGGCTTATGATGACGATGGTGATTGTGACTGTGACAACGATGACGATGACAACGATGATGAGGATGACGATAGTAATGGTGATGATGTCAACTACAGTATGTAATTTATGCCACTAGCAGATGTCACGGAGTACTCTGATCCGTTCGAGCTCTAACCGCCAAATATTTTAGTGTCACTTACGAAAAAGGATAAATGTGTAACGTTTGAGCACTTCTCTGCAGTTTTCTGACTTCGCAGCCAGAAAGACAGTACTTGTAGCCATATTACACCTATATTTATGCTGTTCTTTTCAAGCACTTTCACTAGCCTAACAAAATTTCCTGGAAATTCCTGTAATAACGTCAGTTTTATTTAGATGCTTTACTGTAAATATTACCCGCGTCCTCTTCCTGCTGTTTACAAACCCACAGTATCACAAAAGCTCTTTACTCGTAACGTACCAGTTTTCTCCGTCGAGGTCATCACAGCTACGTAGCGTGGTGCCGGCGCTCACAAAAACGGTAGGTAATATACCTCACTCGCCGGTTTTTATTTATTTTCAGAACTCAGGCATCCGACAAGCTTTTCGCTAGAGCACGAAGCAATTAGTACAGCACACGGAGAGGTGAACACGAAAGACTGTTGCAAGATGAAATAGTCCGCGCCTTACAGAACCCTCAATCATCTATATGAAAAGAATATGTGTAGAAATTACAGGACCGTTTGATTTTAAATTGGACAGATATTGTTAAACGTTAAAATGTGGAAATCGTCAACATCTTCTGTTTTGCAACTTTTTGGGCTATATATGGCACAGATAACAACCTCAATTAATCATTTTGTGTCGATTCTACTTGTTCCAAAGGACTTCCCGCAGTGGTAACACCGTTTCTAGTCAGATCATCGAAGTTAAGCGCTGTCGGGCGGGGTAACCGTCCGGTTCTGCCGAGTCCTGTTGACAATCGGGTTGTGCTCAGCCCTTGTGAGGCCAATTAAGCAGCTACTTGACTGAGAAGTAGAGGCTCCGGTCATGAAAACTGACAACGGCCGAGAGAGCGGTGTGCTAACGACATGCCCCTCCATATACGCATCCAGTGAGGCCTATAGGCCGAGGAGGACACAGTGGTCTCGGTACCGTTGGGCCTTCCAAGGCCTGTTCAGTCGGAATGTCCTACGGGCTCGGTTTCGATACCCGGCTGGGTCGGGGATTTTCTCTGCTCAGGGACTGGGTGTTGTGCTGCCTTCATCATCATTTCATCCCCATCCGTCTCGCAGGTCGCCCAATGTGGCGTCGAATGTAATAAGAGCTGCACCAAGACGGCCGGATCTGGCCCGCAAGGGGCCTCCCGGCCAATGACGCCAAACGTTCATTTCAGTTTTTTCATGCTGAATTATTCTAGCTTAAATCGAAATGAGATCTTGATTGGGAAGCAAATTATGAAATAATATAGTTTGGCTAATCACGAAAATTTGATGATTGGCATCACATTTCAATCCATGCATGTTGATAGAAACACCTTCAGTATAAGCATACAAGACCCTTCACAGTATTAAAAGCACCCGTAACGTTAAAAACAGTTAAAAATTCAGACTGAATGTTCTCCGTCTTAAATGCTCTTTACTAAACATTAAATTCGTGGTAGCTTTAGGCTATTACTGTTTCAGATTGTTGTATTTAAACATGTAGAATAAATAGTCTACGTCTTATTCCGACGTTTAACGTTGCAATTCGTTTTAACAATGCGAAAGCTGTCAGCAAGATCCACCCTGGGCGCCTCCTTAAGTTCAGTCCGCTAGCAAGGTTTCTTCGTCCCACTAGTGGCATTATTTGTCAACAACTTCCGTTGCCCTGGAGTAGCGCCCTTTTTTCCTGAGAAGTGGCCAACAGATTTGCCAAAAATGTTCACTCTAAAAGGTTTCCAGCGTAATATTATTCATCTAGTGTCCCTTCCATAATCTGTAAAACTCATTAGGGTCGTAAATTTTCTGGTCCTTAGGCAGAGCTGTAGCCCGTCCATGGTGTGCAGTTGCTGACTCTGCAGACCAAACCAGAGAAAGACCAGACCCACAACTAAAATGGCGCACGGAGAGGCGACTAAGTCGTCAACCTCGTGTGAGATGCTTTGTTCCTGTCTTTGGACCTGCCTACATGTAGATCCTCTGAGGTCAACGTAAGAGTATGCTTTGTACCAACTACAGCTTTCAAAATAGACAGATTATAAAACTTGATGTGGCTGAAAATTGATGCACTGTGAAACTAACTTGCAGTTTACGCTTAACATTTTTATTCGCCATTTCATATAGCGCATTTATGCGTCGTTGTGATATATTGGTATAAACGATTCATTGCCCATTCAGTCCTGGTATTATGCCTCATGTAGAAGATACGCTGATAAGCCAAAACATTCTGACCATTGCTGACCAAGAGATTTAATGCCTCCTGGTGGCTATGCAGGATACGTTGCGCAGTACGGAAGGTATACGTGGTGTGGCTACAAAATAATGGGACTGTTGCTGTCACACAGTAAGTACGCATGCGCCAGAAATGATTGACCAATAGCTATGAAGCCGTCTTCGTCAATTGCGGCATCTCTCGCGTCTGTAGGCAAATCAATGCGGCCGTGGCCTTCGTTTGTGTAAGAGTTGTTATTTCGTTTTGTTGGAAGAATGGTAGGTGCAATAATGTAGCAACAAACTGAGGCCAAGTTTCACCTGAAACTTGAAAAGACGGCTATTCAAATCTGTCTTTTAATAAAAGAGATGTGTAAGTATGACGAAGACTTTTTATCGCGTACGAGAGTTTCTGAGTGGTTCTTGCATTCCCAAGATGGCCGGGAAGACGTTGAAGATGACTCACACCCGCGACGCCCTTCCACTTAAAAAATGGAAGAAAATCTCGATAAAGTGGCGGATCTGATTCGATTCGACCGTCGATTGAGTATTCGATCGATTTCTGAAACTGTAGGAATTGACAAAGAAAGCATAAGGCAAATTTTACATAACCAGTCTAACATGTGTTAAGCGTATGCGAAACTCATGCCGAAAATTCTTACGATCGAACAAAAAGAAGCTCTTCAAAATGTTTGTACTGACATTTTGAATACAATTGAAAATTATCCTAATTTAAGGAAAGAGCGATAACATGTGATGAATCCTGGTTTTTCACATATGATCGAGAAACTAAGCGCCGATCCATGCACTGGCAGGGTCCAGCTTCATCGACAGCGAAAAAATCTGGCATGAGCAAATCAAGCTTTAAAGCGGCTACACGGGTAGCGGGGGCTGTGTGGAAGGGACTGGGAGGTTTTTTGGGTCAGAGGGTCTCAGGAAACCACAGAAAGGGTGTCCGTCTAAAAGGGGGCAGGTAAAACACAGTAAGGTAGTTGTAGAAACGATCGGTATTGTAGTTGTAAATTGTCGTAGCTGTGTTGGAAAAGAACCAGAGCTCCAAGCCCTAATAGAAAGCACTGAAGCTCAAATAGTTATAGGTACATAAAGCTGGCTAAGCCGGAAATAAGTTCAGCCGAATTTTTTTCAAAGAATCTAACAGTGATCAGAAAGGATAGATTAAAAACACTTGTAGGTGGAGTATTTATTGCTCTCAGAAGTAGTTTACCTTGTAGTGAAATTGAAGTAGATAGTCCCTGCGAACACTGGACTCGCATTCGGGAGGACGACGGTTCAATCCCGCGTCCGCCATCCTGATTTAGATTTTCCGTGGTTTCCCTAAATCACTCCAGGCAAATGCCGGGATGGTTCCTCTGAAAAGGCACGGCCGACTTCCTTCCCCGTCCTTCGCTAATCCGATGAGACCGATGACCTCGCTGTCTGGTCTCCTTCCCCAAAACAAACCAAACCAGTCCCTGCGAAATTACATTCAATCTACCCTCGATATCCTGGAAAGATTATACATTTAGAGCGGGCGGCAGGCATAAAACGTCATTCGAAATTGTGCTGAATACTTTCTCAGAAATTTATTTTGAACAGTTAGTTCATGAGCCCACTCAAATCGTAAATGGCTGCGAAAGCATACTTGACCTCTTAGGAACAAATAATCCTGGACAAATAGGGAGTATCGTGAAGAATACAGGCATTAGCGACCACAAGGCAGTTTCTGTTAGGCTGGATACCGCAATATCTACAATCATCAAAATGCAAAGTATATCTATTTAAAAAAGCTGATAAAAATGCTCTTAACGCCTCTTTAAGAGACAGTCTTCTGATCACGTAAGTGTAGAAAAGATGTGGAATGATTGCAAAGAGATAGTATCGACGGCAATTAAGAGATATATACCATATAAGTCAGATCGCTGTTGCAGATTTAAAAGATTTAAAAGAACGCAAAATCCCCAAGACTGGCAAAGTTTTGCAGAAGTTCAAAATATAGAGCGTACTTCAATGCGAGATGCTTTTAATAATTTCCACAACGAAACGCTATCTCGGAATCTGGCAGATAACCCAAAGAGATTCTGGTCATACATAAAGCACATAAGTGGCAAGACGCAACAATACCTTCGCTGTGCGATAACAACGGTAAAGTCACTGATGACAGTGCTACTAAAGCATAGTTATTAAACACGTTTTTTCCGAAACTCCATCACCAAAGAAGACGAAGTAAATATTCCTGAATTCCACTCAAGAACAACTTCGAAGATGAGAAACATAGAAGTTGATATCCTCTGTGTCGCAAAGCAGCTTAAATCAATAAAGGCAAGACTTCTGCTCCAGATTGTATACCAGTCAGGTTCCTCTCAGTGTATGCTGATACAATAGCTCCATATTTAACAATTATATACAACCGCTCGCTCACAGAAAGATCCGTACCTGAAGACTGGAAAACTGCTCAAGTCACACCAATAACCAAAAAGAGAAGTAGGAGTAATCCGTTGAATTACAGGCCCATATCACTAACGTTGATTTGCAGTAGGGTTTTGGAACAAATACTGTATTCGAACATTATGAAGTACCTCGAAGAAAACGATTTATTGACACACAGTCAGCGCGGTTTCAGAAAATATCGTTCCTGTGAAACACGACTAGCTCTTTATACTCATGAAGTAATGGGTGCTATCGACAGGGGATGTCAAATTGATTCCATATTTTTAGATTTCCAGAAGGCTTTCGACACCGTTCCTTACAAGCAACTGCGTGCCTGTGAAATACAGCTTCAGTTGTGAGACAGGATTCGTGATTTCCTGTCAGAACGGTCACAGTTCGTAGTAATAGACGGAAAGTCATCGAGTAAAGCAGAAGTAATATACGGCGTTCCCCAAGGAAGTGTTATAGGCCCTCTATTGTTCCTGATCTATATTAACACTGTAGTAGACAATCTGAGTAGCCGTCTTAGATTGTTTGCAGATGATGCTGTCATTTACCGTCTTGTAAAGTCATCAGATGACCAAAACGATTTGCAAAATGATATTGATAAGATATCTGTATGGTGCGAAAAGTGGCAATTGACCCAGAATATGAAAAGAGTGAAGTTATTCGCATGAGTACTAAAAGAAATCCGCTAAATTTCGATTACGCGATAAGTCTCACAAATCTGAAGGCTGTAAATTCAACTAAATACTTAGGGATTACAGTTACAAATAACCTAAATTGGAACGATCACGTAGAAAATGTTGTGTGTAGAGCAAATCGAAGAGTGCGATTCATTGGCAGAACACTGAGGAGGTGCAACAGGTCTACTAAAGAGACTGCTTACACTACGCTTGCCCGCCCTATTATGGAGTAATGTTGTGCAGTGTGGGATCCGCATCAGGTGGGAGTGACGGATGACATCAAAAAAGTGCTAAAAAGGGCAGCTCGTTTTGTATTATCGTGAAACAGGGAAGATAGTGCCACTGACATGATACGTGAATTGGAGTGGCAATCATTAAAACAAAGACTTTTTCGTTGCGACGGGATCTTCTCATGAAACTTCAATCACCAGTTTTCTATTTCGATTGCGAAAACATTCTATTAGCACGCAGCTACATAGGGAGAAATGATCGTCACGATAAAATAAGAGAAATCAGAGGTCGCACGGAAAAATTTAAGTGCTCGTTTTTCAAGCCCTTCGAGAGTGGGACGGTAGAGCGACAGCTGCTAGGTGGTTCATTGAACTCTCTGCCAGGCACTTTATTGTGAATAGCAGAGTAATCACGTAGATGTAGATGAAAGCAACGATGATTTTTTTCCGATATTAACGGAATTTTATATCTCCACTGGCTTCCTGAAGGTCAGACTATTAGTCAACGTTACCACCTTCAGGTTCTTGCAGAACTCCGTACGAAAATTAGAAAAAACAACCCGAAATGTGGAATAACAAGACATGGTGTCTGGATCAAGACAACGCACTGGCCCATACCGCATTGTCTGTTAAGAGGTTTCTAGAGAAGTACAGCATCCCAGCGTCAGTCCACCGGCCTTAATCTGAGCCTTAATCTGAGCCTCAAGGTCAAATCTGCATTACACTTGAGTGACAAAAGTCATGGGATAGTGATCACATCACGTATACAAGGTGTAAAAGGGCAGCGTATTGGCGGTGCTGTCATTTGTACTCGGGTGATTCATCTGAAATGATGGCCGACGTGATTATGGTCACACGACGGGAATTAAAAGACTTTGAACGCGGAATGGTACTTGGAGCTAGACGCATAGGTCATTCCATTTCGGAAATAGTGAGGGAATTCAATATTCCGAGATCTGGTGGTGGCCGTTTTTGCATGGAATGGACTGGGTCCTCTGGACAAACCGAAGCGATCTTTGACTGGAAATGATTACGTTCGACTACTTACCCTCGGACGTCAAGAAGAATATAATAACCCCGATCCCAAAAATGTAGGTGTTGACAGGTGTGAAAATTAAAGAACTATCAGTTTAATAAGTCACGGCTGCAAAATGCTATCACAAATTCTTCACAGACGAATGGAAAAACTGGTAGAAGCCGACCTCGGCGAAGATCAGTTTGGATTCCGTGGAAATGTTGGAAGACGTGAGGCAATACTGACCCTACGACTTAACCTAGAAGATATATTAAGGAAAGGCAAACCTATGTTTCTAGCATTTGTAGACTTAGAGAAAGTTTTTGACAATGTTGACTCGTATACTCTCTTTCAAATTCTGAAGGTGGCAGGGGTCAAATACAGGAAGCGAAAGGCCATTTATAATTTGTACAGAAACCAGATGGCAGTTATAAGAGTCGAGGGGCATGAAAGGGAAGCAATGGTTAGGAAGGGAGTGAGAGAGGGTTGTAGCTTATCCCCGATGTGCATATTGAGCAAACAGTAACGGAAACAAAAGAAACATTTGGAGTAGGAATTAAAATCCATGGAGAAGAAATAAAAACTTTGAGGTTTGCCGACGACATTGTAATTCTGTCAGAGACAGGAAAGGACCTGGAAGAGCAGTTTAACGGCATGGACAGTGTCTTGAAAGGAGGATATAAGATGAACACGTACAAAAGCAAAACGAGGATAATGGAATGTAGTCGAATTAAATCAGGTGATGCTGAAGGAATTAGGTTATGAAATGAGCCACTCAAAACAGTAGATGAGTTTTGCTATTTGGGGAGCAAAATAACTGATGATGGCAGAAGTAGAGCAAATATAAAATGAAGACTGGCTATCGCAAGGAAAGCGTTTCTGAAGAAGAGAAGTTTGTTAACATCGAGTAGAGATTTAAGTGTCAGGAAAACTTTTCGGAAAATATTTGTATGGAGTGTAGCCGTGTATGACAGTGAAACATGGACGATAAATGGAGTAGACAAGAAGAGAATAGAAGCTTTCGAAACGTGGTGCTACAGACGAATGCTGAAGGTTAGATGGGTAGATCACGTAACTAATGAGGAGGTACTGAATGGAATTGGAGAGAAGAGTAATTTGTGGCACAACTTAAATGGAAGAAGGGATCGGTTGGTAGGACACATTCTGAGGCATCAAAGGATCATCAATTTAGTATCGGAGGACAGCATGGAGGATAAAATTCGTAGAGGAAGACCAAGAGATGAATACACTAAACAGATTCAGAAGAGTGTAGGTTGCAGTAGGTACTTGCAGATGAAGAAGCTTGTACAGGATAGAATAGCATGGTGCGTTCCATCAAACCAGTCTCTGGACTGAAGACCACAACAACACTTGGAGATGATTTGCAGTCACTCATGAACTCCATGTTCCCAAACAGCGATGTCATGTCACCAGACCACAATTGTTCGCGATTGGTTTTGAGAATGTTCCGGACAGTTAGTGCGAATTATTTCGCCACCCAGATCGCCCTACACGAATCCCATCGAACATTTATGGAAAATAATCGAGAGGTTACTTCCTGCAGAACATCTTGCTCCGGCAACACTTTCGCAATTATGTTCGGCTATACAGGCAGCATGACTCAATATTTCTGCTGGGGACTTCCAACGACTTGTTGAGTCCATGCCACGACAAGCCGCTGCACTACAGCGGACAAAAGAAGGTCTCACACGATATTAGGATGCATCCCATGGCTTTTGTCACCTCAGTGTAAAAAGAACAAGTTTTCAGTCCGTTGGAGCAGTGAAAACGGCGAAGTTGGTCGACCACGTTTAGCTGTCATAAGCATCTGTGGCAAGTGGTTGAGGACGGGGAAACTACGACTAGGCGACAAAGTGTTGGATGTCCACGCCTCATCACAGAACGAGGTCAGAGGCTTCCTCACTTTACGAAATAGGACACAGGTTGGCGGGGGCAGTATTATGCTGCGGGCGATATTTAGTGGGTCTTACATGGGACCTGTGGTAGTAACCGAAGGTAACATGACAGCTGTGTACCGTGTGAACATTATTGCGGACCACCTACATTCTTCATGCTTGATGTCTTCTCCAGTGCTGATGGCATCTTCCAGCTGGTTAAGTATCCGTGTTATAAGGTCAATACCGTGTTATAGTGATTTGAATAGCCTGATATGAACTCTTGCCGATTTACTGGTTACCAATTTCTCCTGATTTGAAACACCTGTGAGGTGATATCGGGTGCAGATGATATCGGTGGGCGGCCAGAGTGGCCGTGCGGTTCTAGGCGCTACAGGCTGGAGCCGAGCGACCGCTACGGTCGCAGGTTCGAATCCTGCCTCGGGCATGGATGTGTGTGATGTCCTTAGGTTAGTTAGGTTTAATTAGTTCTAAGTTCTAGTCGACTGATGACCTCAGAAGTTAAGTCGCATAGTGCTCAGAGCCATTTGAACCATTTTTTGATATCGGGCGCCAGCTCCGTGCCAAAAAACCACCGGTCTGTAATTTATGAGTAACAGTGTGACCTCTCGAGAAATCTATCAAGTATTTGCCGAATCCCTGACTCGCAGAATCGTTGCTGTATTACACTGCAATTCCAACCAACAAGCTATTAAGCTGGTTGTCACAATGTTTTGGCTCACAAGCTTAGAGCATTGCGTTACACTAATGTGTATATACAGCGTGATCCAGGTATCTCTAGCGATTCGTTTTATGCACTCTGCATTAAGTCTGTATCAGGAACGGTATCCAGACATACGATAGATACGTAATCGGTATAAATTAACCTTCAGAACTTTGGTCGACTGTTATCAAATGGAATCATACTGCAAAAAATATAAGTGAGGACTAGATATGAGTTGTACAGTATTTTTTGGACCAAGGCGTACCTTACTTCTGCCATACTCATCCAAGTGCCTCCGTTTATTCGTTATGTAGTTAGCGTCATAGTCATACAGGTTTTGGATATCTCCGTAAGTTTTTTTCCGTTTATAGTACCTAATATTTTGTAAATAGTACAGAAAAGTTGCCTTATAAACTGAGTTTGACCATCGAAAACAACAGAATTGACAGGCGGTGTCAAAATAGGGAGTGTGAATTTAACAACCTTCCGGTATATAACCTCTAACCCATTTTTAAAATATTAAGAACTATAAACGGAATATAAACTTACGGAGACATCCAAAACCTGTATGACTACACTGATAGTTACACAAAGGAAGATTGGAGACACTTGGATTAGAATGCCAGAAGTAAGGTATATCTTGGTCCAAAAATACTGTTTAACTCATGTCCAATTCTCAGTTGCATTTTTACAGCATGATTCCGTTTGCTAAAAGTAGCCTAAATCTCTGAGAGGGAACTTATACCGATTACGTGGCTATCGCCTGTTCGGATACCGTTCCTGATACAGAAATAGTGCAGGTCGCATAAAACGAATCGGTAGAGGCAACGGAATCACGTTGCATATATTTTGATAGGCAAGCGACAATAGAGGCACGGTAAGTGATTGTAGAACAGACTGGCAAATACTGAATGTGCACATTTATTATTGTTACTCTAAGTTATGTGAGTACATAAAACTCACAAGAATGCAACAGAATCAGAGAAAAAAAGAACGCCTGAAAATACACGGTGACAATATCCGTGTCACTGTACTAAAATACCTGAGCACGGTATCACATATAAATTTTTCAGGGAAAGATAGGGGTTGACGTTAACCCAGCCCATAAATATGGAGGTCAAGTTATGTGTTCTGTCAGTCTAAAGGAATGAAGTTCCAATAAAAAATGTATACTTTACAGAAGCGTCGTGAGGCTGCTATGTTGCTACGACCATGAATCATTTTATTTCAGCAGAAGAGACAGCTGTGTGC
This sequence comes from Schistocerca americana, assembly GCF_021461395.2. Classification (NCBI taxonomy): domain Eukaryota; kingdom Metazoa; phylum Arthropoda; class Insecta; order Orthoptera; family Acrididae; genus Schistocerca; species Schistocerca americana. The sequence goes on along the minus strand of NC_060120.1, from coordinate 867,397,852 downwards.
GTGATACTTGCGACTCCGTAGCTGTTTGCTTTTGTGCATGGTGTGAGATGCGTACACAGCAAGACCGCAGACATTAATGTCCAAGCGCTTTTTCCATTTAGAGTTTGCTGCGTAAATGAACGGCACAGATAACGTAACGTTCGTCTCAAAGAACTTAGTGCACCTGCGTTACAACGATCAAGCTGCCACAAACTCAGAGAAGAAGAAACTCATTGTGCCTCATTCTGTGCATGGTCTGGGAGGGGGGGGGCCTGTTAGAAAGAAGGAAAGTTAAGATAAACTCTATTCAACTGTCCATACGTTCGATGACCACAGCTGACTGAAGCGCCAAACAAACTGGTATAGGCATGCGTATTCAAAATAGAGAAATGTAAACAGGCAGAATACGGCGCTGCGGTCGGTAACTCCTCTATAAGACTAGTGTCTGGCGTAGTTGTTAGAGCGGTTACTGCTGCTACAATGGCAGGTTATCAAGATTTAAGTGAGTTTGAACGCGGTATTACAGTCGGCGCATGAGCAATGGGACACAGCGATGAAGTGGGGATTTTCCCGTACGATCTTTTCACGAGTGTACCGCGAATATCAGGAATTCGGTAAAACACCACATCTCCGATATCGCAGCGCCCGGAAATAGATCCTGCAAGAACGGGACCAACAACGGCTGAAGAGAATCGTTTAAGGTGACTGAGGTGCAACTCCTCCACAAATTGCTCCAGATTTCAATGCTGGGCCATCAACGAGTGTCAGCGTGCGAACCATTCAACGAAACATCATCAATATACGCATTCGAAGCTGAAGGTCCATTTGTGTACCTTGATGACTGCACGACACAAAGCTTTATGCCTCGCCTGACCCGTCAACATCGACATTGGACTGTTGATGACTGGAAACCTTGTTGCCTGGTCGGACGAGTCTACTTTCAAATTGTATCGAGCGGATGGTCGTGTACGGGTATGGAGACAACCTCATGAATCCATGGACTCTCCATGTCAACAGTGGACTCTTCAAGATGGTGGAGGCTCTATAATGGTGTGGGGCGTTTCTAGTTGGAGTGATACCGAACCCCTCATACTTCTACATACGACTCTGACACGTGACACGTACGTAAGCACCCTGTCCGATCACCTGCATCCATTCATGTCCATTGTGCCTTCAGACGGACTTGGGCAATTCCAGTAGGACAATGTGACACCCCACACGTCCAGAATTGCTACAGAGGGGCTACAGAACACTGAGTTTAAACACTTCCGCTGGCCACAAAACTCCCAAGACGTGAACATTATTTAGTATATCTGGAATGTCTTGCAACGTGCTGTTCAGAAGAGATTTCCACCACATCGTACTATTACGAATTTATGGACAACCATGCAGGAGTCATGGAGTCACTTCCCTCCAGCACTACTTCAGACATTCATCGAGTCCATGCCACGCCGTGCTGCGGCACTTCTGCATGCTCGCGGGGGCCCGACACGATGTTTGGTAGGTGTACCATTTTCTTTGGCTCTTCAGTGGATGGAATAATATGACTGGTGTAGACAAAAAAATATAAATTAAAAAGAGTAAGCGAGACTCGATGCAGCGATTTCGGGTCGTGAACGCTTACCACATGATCAGCCCCATCTCCTGCTCATGGTCGCAACGCACCAGTACGTCACTGAACATAAATCTTCTCTTGCGATTTTCTCGAAACTGCCTAAATTGTACGCGTTACTGCTTTCACATTATGTTGCCCTAATGGACTATTAAAAGTATGCGTAGTATGAAGTCCATGATCTGAACTTCGCGGTTTGCCCTTGTAATTGTGGAACACCAAACGATTTCCTTGAACTAAAAAAAAAATATCGAAACCTACGTGTTGTACTTTATAGCCCTTAATTTTTAAGTACCATAACAAACAAACTGCCGGCCGCTGGGGCCAAGCGGTTCTAGGCGCTGCAGTCCGGAACCGCGCGACTGCTACGGTCGCAGGTTCGAATCCTGCCTCAGGCATGGATGTGTGTGATGTCCTTAGGTTAGTTAGGTTTAAGCAGTTCTAAGTTCTAGGGAACCGACGACCTCAGATGTTAAGTCCCATAGTGCTCAGAGCCATTTGAACAAACAAACTCGTTTCTTAAATGAAGAGAAAAATCCTTTGTCTGAAGAGAAAAGGCGCACTCTAAAAATTGGCCTCACAGCAGGTGTTTTTAGCTGGTGTTGTTACAGAAGTAGTGATGAGGCAGGAAATGAGCGGCTGTTTGTAGCCGCGCAGCTGCTAATTCCAGCGCAGCCTGCACGTTACATAAAGCAGTAAACAGCGGGTAGTGTAGGCGGGGGGCAGGAAGGGTGGGGGCGTGTATGCACCCAGGCGTGGCGGTCCATCCAGGCCCGTGGCGGCTCCGCACAGTTGCTGCCTGCACCGCTGGTAGCCGCTGACCACTGGTCCACACGCAACACCGGCGGCCAAGGTCTTCTGCATTCGTCACGCCAACGCCGAGAACGGTCCACGTCATGCGAGAGTAATTTCAGAAGTTCAAGGGCCACAAAAAAAAATCACGTCATAAACAGATGGAGAGTTTCACTGTTGTCGGTTCTGACGATTGATCACTGTTCGAAGAAGGAACTTGTGTTCATGCGACATTTCTCAGCCAACTTTGCTTTGCTAATCACTTGGACTTCTTTAGCCCTGGTGTCGATAAATTTTACTAATGCATATGGTACTCTGTAACTTACAAATATTCAAAGCTTATTACGTTAACCCTTACAGCACCAAAGTACATAACGCGCAATACCAAGGGGTGAGTGAGGGTCCTTTGTGCCCACCAAAAAAAAAAATTATAATTCAAATGTCTTTAATTTTTAAAGAAATTTATTAACAAAATATGCATAAAGAGCAACTGATGTGTAATAAAGGTCAAGAAACTGTACATTTCTTTTAGCAGTCTACAAAAAATCATTTAGTATTTTTCACTTTTTTCATCATTTAAGTTTATTTAGTCTTATTTTCTTGAGCAGCGTCTCTTTACATAAGTGTCTCTTACAGTTGCTACAGATTTTGCTGCTTTGTTCCCCTTATTGTACTTCACGGCTTTTGACCGGCTTTCAGGACAACACAAATGACATCCTCCCCTTCCTCCTTCAGTTTCCTTTGCAGCGAACTTCTGCATGATATTCTGTCCGAGAACATCTGCCGTGGCTGAAACCACACAATTCTAGAGTCCTCTAATAGTTGTAGTCCTTTCTTCATTGTATGGTTTCGTGAGCTGTAGTCCCAGTTCTTCAAGAAAAATTCGTCGCTTATTAGATTTTGTCTTATTGCGCTCTGGAAAGATGAGCGCTACTGTATCTACAAGAGTATAGAAAATGGATAGCGGCCACCTTCTTGTAGACCTGTTAGTTGAAAATATCCTCGCCATTTGATCAACTGTGTCAACATCACATTTCGTCTCATAATGTATATTTATGACTGTTTTCTTCTTATTGTTAGCGCCAGTACGTGAACCAATTACAGCACCATAGTATTAAGGCAATATCATTAGAAGGTTTTTTCCGGGGTTTTCTTACGGGGGCTAAAAGAAATAATTGTGATTGGGATATTTCCAGTACTAGAATCACTGAAAGCAAATTTAGTGCTTTCTTTTTTTTTTTAGATGTCTTTCAGTTCTAGAAGTATATGCTTCCTTTTAGCTTGTAATGTTCCCACAAGAGATAGCTTGTGATTCCTCCACAAATCGTCGGCCAAATCAACTGTAGTGTAGCATCAGTCTGTGGTGACATTGCGCCATGAATTATGTATAGGAATCATGTATATTATGTATAGCTGCAGCTGAATTTGATTGTTGTGGACCATAATTTTTCTTCCTTCATATGGCACCCTGTTGAGAACATATCTAGTTTTATAGTCTGTGAGCATTCGTATAAAAATACCGTACTTCCATGTTTTTCCTTCTAGATGATCTTAAAGGTGTACCTGCCACGGAACAATGACAACATTTCATCAATAACAGTACGCATCCCGCCAGAAAAATCTTATCCTTAATGCATTCACTTTATCAAATTATTCTCGTTTTGCAGCAAACTTGTCATGTTCCCTTAGCTCATTTTGTGTCTCTCTGTCATCACTATTTTAGTAAGCTGATGGAATCTAGTTCCACTCACAGTAGTAGTATAAACAAACCTTCCTGAAATGTTGGACCATAAATCGGGAATACGTGAGTTACTATCGCCCTCCTTGCCCATACGTATATATGCCACACCTATATATGCCATGAATTCTGTCACAATGCTTCTTTACTGGTATGCTTTATTAAGGTGTTATAGTTTGGTGCTACTCGCTCTGTGATATGAGGAAGTCTGAACGTAAAAACTTTTCCACATGTCATAAAATATTTCTTACTGACCTCACCAACTGCGTCATCATCTGTTGCAGGTGCCCTCAGTTTGTCTTCAGAGTCTGTTTGTACACCATCATTGTCCACATCCTCGCACACAACACATTCCTCTTCAGCTTCACTCGCCATTTCATTACTGTCATCCATTCAGTTTCAGAGTCTGCAGATTCTTCTAAAATGTCTAATACCTCTTTCTCAGTAAGAGAGCGACTGTACATTTTCAATCACATTTATCTGTAACACTGGACAGAACGGCGCTGAATAAGAAGGAACAAGAAACAACCAGAAACCAAAGAGAAAGGAATCGTTGTTGCTACCCACACTGAGAAATTCAATGCCCAGAGGGTCTACACTACCGAATTGTTATAATTTACAGAATAAGACATTCGTTGGCAAGTCACTACTATTACCAAGGCGGTAGACTTTGTAACGACATCATTAGACATAAATCAACAGATTAAGTTTAGCTGAAAAATTTATATATTTATAAAATCAGGTAGAGGAAATAATAAAAAACAACAAATATTTTTATCAGAATTTTAAGATATGAGACACCAATTTAAATGACGATATTTACAAAAGGCGGGCGCAAAGTACCCCTCCCCCCCTTGCTATTGTTAGGGTTAATATGCAAGGTGAACCAGAATTCGTCCACTCTGAGGGCTCAGCATGATTCCTTGCATACTAAAAGCGCCGAAGTGTCTGTAGCAGAATTTCATCCCGTGTGTGTTTTCGACAGAGAAACGGACATCGAAGCAAGGCATGCTGGCAACACTATGATCACATTTCCGACAAATCTCTTCATTTAACACTGCGTAGCAGTGCTACCCAGTTATTGCAGCGCGCAGAGGTTTTCGTTAGAATAGTATAATTCAACAGCTCAATTCCGGCTCGAGGTTCAATTTCCATTTCATTTTCTAATTTTGCAGCGTGTGATACGTTATTGGGCTTCCTATTCGTCATATACTACAATTACTACTGGACTTATGCAGAATACATGCAATTATTTAATTCTACCACAGAACTATGAGTACAATGTAAGACTTGCTGTCACCGACAGTATTTTTAAAATGTTATAACAGATCTCTCTTACTAAATGTGATTTGCGCAAGGTGTAGCTATAAAATACCGAGAGTCATGCTGTCACAGAGTAAGCACGCATGCGCCAAAGATGAATGACCAATGGCTGTGATGTGTCAAGCCATAGACTATAGATAGTATAGACCGCGCACGCACCAATCTCTGCCGTGTTGACGTTTGAAACCAACATCTAAGTCACGTGACTCGGGACAACATGCTAAACTCGTTGCATCAAGTTGGAACTCTGCCATTGCGAAGTGGGGCTGAGAGTTTTTCTCATTTATACTTGAAATGAAGCATATATTTTGACAATAAAATGACTGGTCTTATTGCTACTATACGCCGTGTATTGGTACAGTTAATTTAGTTTTTCTTCGAAATTCCTAACATTAATGCGATTGTTATTGTTACTACAAGAGACCAATTTAAAAGTATTGACAGTTCTTTTCACAAGCGACAGAATTACAGGAATTGGGTGAATGCCTGTTTTCGTTACACTGTCAGTCTTAATTCACCGCTTCCGCAGGATTAGAAGACGTATTATCCGTTTGGCAGGCAGCTTTAATTTTCTGACAATTTCTCAACAATATATATGAAAGGTTTTATTACAGTTTTATAAGAAATGAAATCTGTTTATGTCCAAAACGTCCGTTTTTTCCCATAATAAGCGTTTGTATTTTATGACTTCTGCTTAATGCAGTCACATACCAAAACAATAGACATAATACATTAGAAAATATTGTACAGAACTCGTGTAGTGAGCTAGATATTACCGTTCCGCCATTTTAAAACATTAATCTTTCATCGAGTTTTACATCTATGGATCAACATACATTCTAACTTTCAACTCATGGAAATACCTCAGCAAGTATTTTAAAGTTTACCAAATCAGCAGGATACAAAACAAGACTTATCTGAAAATAAGTGAAGGTCATTGCTTCTGCTTCTAGTAAAAAGCGAAACATTTGATCTGTAACAAAAACGTCATAAACTGTGAATTATAAATGAGTAATGACAAACTCGGCTTCTTGCCCCGAGTCACGTGAATTAAATGTTGCTCGGACTGGCCGCGCGGTTTGAGGCTCCATGTCACTGACTGCGTGGCCCCTCCCGTCGGAGGTTCGAGTCCTCCCTCGGGCATGGGTGTGTGTGTGTTGTTCTTAGCATAAGTTAGTTAAAGTTAGTTTAATGTTGTTCTTAACATAAGTTAGTTTAAGTAGTGTATAAGTCTAGGTATCGATGACCTCAGCAGTTTCGTCCCTTAGGAATTCAAACACATTTGAAAATTTTAGTGATATGTGCGTGAAGCCTTCTCAGTCGAACGCAGTATCTCTGGTGTCTGTAGACAAATTAATGTGATCGTAGGCTCCGTTTGTGTAATACCTGATATCTTGTTTTACAAAAAAAATGGTTCAAATGGCTCTGAGCACTATGGGACTCAACTGCTGAGGTCATTAGTCCCCTAGAACTTAGAACTAGTTAAACCTAACTAACCTAAGGACATCACACACATCCATGCCCGATGCGGGATTCGAACCTGCGACCGTAGCGGTCTCGCGGCTCCAGACTGCAGCGCCAGAACCTCGCGGCCACTTCGGCCGGCTCTTGTTTTACAGGTAAAATGAAAAGTGTAATAACAGAGCAACGAATTGTTGTGAAGTCCCACATGAAACTTCGAAAAACTGCAACTGGAATCTATCTTTTACTAAAAGAAATGTATGGCGAAGAGTTATTAACACATAAGCGAGTTTTTGAGTGATTCAAGCGTTTTTAAGATGGCCGAGAAGTCGTTGAAGATAACTCATGCAGCTCACGACCTTCAACATCAAAAACAGATGAAAACATCGAGAAAATAGGTAATCTGATTCGATCTGACTTTCGGTTGAGTATTCGATCGATTGCCTAAACTGTAAGAATTGACAAATAATGCGTAAGGCAAATTTTACATGACCAATTTTACATGAGAAAAGTGCCGAAAACTCTCCCGGTCGAACAAAAAGAAGCTCGTGAAAATTACTGACATTTTGAATACTGTTGTAAACGATCCCAACGTTTTGGAAAAGTGATAAATGTGACGAATCTTGATTTTTCATTATGATCCAGAAATTAAGCGTCAATGTGTGCATTGAAAGGACCCAACTTCACCGAGAGCAAAAAAAGCTCGAGTAAGCAAATCAAAATTCAAAGTGGAGTTGTGTATCTTCACTAGGTTCCTCAAGGTCAAACTATTAATCAACATTACTACCTTGAGTTTCTTGTTCAACTCCATGAGAAAATAAGAGATAAACGACTCGAACTGTGAAAGAACAAGTCACTGGTCCTGCATCAAGATAACGCACGACTTACACTGGATTGTCTGTTAAAAGGTTTCTAGCGAAGTAGAGCATCGCAGTGTTAGAACACCCGCTATATTCGCCTGACCTAGCACCATATGACTTTTATCTACTCCTCAAGATCAAAGCCGCATTAAAACGAATAAAATTTCAGTCCGCTGAAGCAGTGAAAGAAAAAGCAGCTCACGCTATCTAGGAGCTCACGGAGGAAGACTTCCAGCTCTGTCTCCATGTCTCCATCAATGGAAAATTCGCATGGATCACTGTAAGGATAGAGGAGGGAAGTGTATTGAGTGTAACAATAACTAAATATATATGTTTTTGAAATAAAATGTTTTACGCCATTAGTCCCATTATTTTACAGCCTCACCTTGTATGTTAATCATTTCCCGATTGATAAGTTTCGTAATTGTTTCTGTCTTATGACAGATAATTTATTTTTAAGCGAGGCGGCTCACGTTATCCAGGAGTTCACGGAGGAAGGCTTCCAGGTCCGTCTCCATCAACGGAAAATTCGCATGGATCACTGTAGAGATAGAGGAGGGAAGTTTATTGAGTGTAACAGTAACTAAATTTCTATGTTTTTGAAATAAAATGTTTTACACCATTAGTCCCGTTATTTTATAGCCTCACCTCGTTTGTTAATCATCTCCTGATTGATAAGTTTCGTAATTGTTTCTGTCCTATGACAGGCACTTTATTTTTAAGCGATTCTTACTCTTCATAAATATTTTCGATGTGTCTGACCAATAATTGTTATTTTCAACACTTTAAAAACTGTTGCTCTAGGACACGCATCATCTAAGAAACAATGCATGCTACAGCGTTACTGAGCAGACCAAAATTAGAAAATATAAAAGATACCCGATACACATAGCCCCTTAATAGAATTCTCATATATGTTCATATGTGTGTGAAATCTTATGGAACTTAACTGCTAAGGTCATCAGTCCCTAAGCTTACACACTACTTAACCTAAATTATCCTAAGCACAAACACACACACCCATGAAACTTCCTGGCAGATTAAAACTGTGTGCTGGACCGAGACTCGAACTCGGGACCTTTGCCTTTCGCGGGCAAGTGCTCTACCAACTGAGCTACCCAAGCACGACTCACGCCCCATCCTCACAGCTTTACTTCTGCCAGTACCTCGTCTCCTACCTTCCAAACTTAGCAGAAGTTCTCCTGCAGGAGTCGTGCTGGAGTAGCTCAGTTGGTAGAGCACTTAACCGCGAAAGGCAAAGGTCCCGAGTTCGGGTCTCGGTCCAGCACACAGTTTTAATCTGCCAGGAAGTTTCATATCAGCGCACACTCCGCTGCAGAGTGAAAATCTCATTCTGGACACACACCCATGCCCGAGGGAGGACTCGAACCTCCGCCGGAACCAGCCGCACAGCCCATGACTGCAGCGCCTTAGATCGCTCGGCTAATCCCGCGCGGCAATAGAATTCTCGTATCCCAGTATTCCAACGCGAAACTCCACACATGGGACTAACTGGGTAGGACAGCTAAACAGCATTTGAATGAAGATGCTTGTCAGACAAGTGATTACACTATAGCAAAACTGTCTCTCCTTGACGTCCAATTTCTACAAAAAAGATGCACGAGACGAAATTTTGTCATTGTACGTGCTCATATTCAGCAGGATCTGCATAACAGAAGGCAAAATACCTTGTGCAGTACGTTTATCTCCAGCGTACAGTGTTGCGTATGAGCTAATGTGACTGCTATCTTTTCACAGTCGTATTCGTACCAGCCTTATATGTACTGTTGCTTTTTTATCACAAGTCGAAGAGATTTGCTGGTAACATTCACATAATTGTTCAACCCGTCCGGACTGCGGCGCACATTAACACACACACCCCCCCCCCTCCTCCCCCGCCACCGGAGGGTCGAGTCCCCCTCGGGCATGGTCGTGTGTGTTGTCCTTAATGTAACTTAATTTAAGTTAGATTAAGTAGTGTGTACGCCTATGGACCGATGACCTCAGCAGTTTGATCCCATGGGAACTTACCACAAAAAAAATTAACACGCCACTTCCGGGTCTCAGGGAGGCGTGCCGATGAATTAACTGCAAGGCCGATGTACTGGCCAGCCTGGATGAAGTTTTTAGGCGGTTTCCCACATCCTACTAGGTGAATAACTGGCTGGTACTCGCGTCCCGCCTCAGATAAACGATTCGCAAGCAATTAGAAAATGTTCTCACACTTTCACATGATATAACACTAGAGCCGGCCGGGGTGGCCGAGCGCTTCTAGGCGCTACAGTCTGGAACCGCGCGACCGCTACCGTCGCAGGTTCGAGTCCTGCCTCAGGCATGGATGTGTGTGATGTCCTTAGGTTAAATAGGTTTAAGTAGTTCTACGTCTAGGGGACTGATGACCTCAGATGTTACGTCCCATAGTGCTTAGAGCCATCTGAACAGTCTATGCCTAGGACACGTACAGGATTTGTAATGTTTCAGAGTAATACAGGTAACTGATTCAGGATTGCACTTCCATTGTTGGAGATGAGGTATCGATATCCTATTGAAAAGAAAGAGGGATGAAAATGTGTAACTAATATTTCCTGCCACAGATCACCTTCAAATTTCATCGATTGGTTTTGAACGGTCGCTAGTGGTTCCAATCTGTACACAAAAGGAAAATTTGCGGTCGACCGCGCTGTCGTCCAAAGGTCAGATCGCGCTTAATGGGGCTGCATATCGCAATACGAATCATCGTTTTCGATCGTGAAATGTTTTGTGGCGGTGTTCGTAGCGACAAACAATTCGCTGTAGAAACGGCTTACGAAGTCACCGCCACACTTTTAATAGCGGGCCGACCGGTCCGCTAGAACAGTGAACAGAAAGATGAAAACCCAAACACTCTGATTAAATAAAAGTCGGTACTTATCTTTATTAACGAAGATACAGAAACACAGTAGTGACTCCGTGTCTACCGAAATCTGTCTAGTTCGAGTCGGAGCGGCTAGGTCAACGTCGGCTGACGACAAACAACAACTCTGCTGCGATGAACACACAACTGACTAGCAAGTACACAATTCGGTGGCGAGTATACAACTGAGCGGCGAATACAGAACTGTCCTAGCGCTCGCGACTCCAGCGCTTAAGAAACCAGAAGCCAGCGGTGGCGCGCGCAGACTTGCGGCGATTTCCTGTCTCGCTGGCGCTGCTTATGCGGACGGCGTCCGGACTTTGATCCTGCCAACCTTTTGGCAGCGGGCTCGGGTGGCATTACTGGCTAGGATATAACAAAATGTTTGGGAATCAACGCACTAGGGAAAGGGATGGTTTCTTTAGCGTCTTGTATGACACCCTCTGAGGCCTCTTCGTGCCGAGTCTGAGTGGCGATGTGTCTGGAATGATATTCTCGATCACTCACACGAAAAACGCGTCATTTTAACGCTGGGCGTCGCGGTTCTAACATCCATCGCAGAGGCGTCAAAAGAAAGGGCGAAATTCTGATAAGAGGGGCTGTGACGACCTTTCCAGCCAGTGATACGTCCACGATGGCGCTGGGCAGAATCGTGGTGAAGTTTGGAGCCAGTGTAGCATCATTAACCCATCTTACACGTCACATGAACTTCTGAGCTATGGTCTTTTCTTCTGCGTGTGTCGACATCTTGTTGTTTGAAGCGTTGTAGAGCCCGAGGGTGGCGTCCCAGGGCGCTACGCTTTTGCACCATTAGAGAGGAAGGTTGTAGGCACCTTTGAGCCAAATCTTAGACACGCATCGCAATTGGTGGGAATTGCGGGGTTTAGAAAAAGTCATCCTTTAATTCTGCTGCGCAGTGCAGTTTTAACAATATAAAACACTGTAATTAAAGAATTAACAATACCGCTCAATATATTACACTGCAATTAAATTTATAGAACTCGAAATAGCTACAAAAGCTGCAAACAACACGACCTCATGTGTCACAACAGCAAAAACAATATACAATGTCGTAAAATGATTATGGCTGTTTCTAGTGCGCTTTCCTTCTTGTGATTATAAAATCAGTCGCTAGTTTGAAACACCGACCAGGAAACATCAAGTATTCCTAGGTACACTTTTCACCAGATACAACACTCTCTCTCTTACTGAATGTAGCGACCAGACCACACGGGAACTTAACAGGACATGCATCCTCTGTCCCTGGACTATTGGAGGTTAAATACAGGTGTTGTTCCTTCAAAATTAGCCGGCCTTGTGGCCGAGCGGTTGTAGGCACTACAGTCTGGAACCGCGCGACCGCTACGGTCGCAGGTTCTAATGGTTCAAATGGCTCTGAGCACTATGCGACTTAACTTCTGAGGTCATCAGTCGCCTAGAACTTAGAACTAATTAAACCTAACTAACCTAAGGACATCACACACATCCATGCCCGAGGTAGGATTCGAACCTGCGACTGTAGCGGTCGCTCGGTTCCAGACTGTAGCGCCTAGAACCACACGGCCACTACGGCCGGCGCAGGTTCGAATCCTGCCTCGATTATGGATGTGTGTGATGTCCTTAGGTTAGTTAGGTTTAAGTCTAGGGGACTGATGACCGCAGATGCTAAGTCCCATAGTACTTAGAACCATTTGAACCTCCAAAATTCTGAAACATATGCCGAACTTCTCGGTTTGTGGTGTCCACTTGTTGGGTTTGTCTTCATAGCGGCGGAAGCGAGTCGTGGCCAGTCAGTAGGCAAGATTTGGGGGGGGGGGGGGGGGGGGGGGAGAAGCTAACACACTATTTAAGAATTATATGACTGCGTGGTGTTTGTTCTTTCGGACAAAAAAATGGCTCTGAGCACTATGGGACTTAACTTCTGAGGTCATCAGTCCCCTAGAACTTAGAACTACTTAAACTAACCTAAGGACTTCACGCACATCCATGTCCTAGGTAGGATTCGAACCTACGACCGTAGCGGTCGCGCGGTTGCAGACTGTAGTACCTAGAACCACTCGGCCACCCCGGCCGGCACTTTCGGACATGTTCGAAAGAACAGTTACCACGCATTCATATAATTAATTCACCTCGATGCACTACGAACCCACCATCTTCACTGGAGATGCACAATTGCGTTTGACCTCCTGTGGGAATTTCACAGTATCGACCATGGAGGACATAGACGGGGACTGCAGATAGGTGGCGCTCAGTGGAAGTGTGGGATAGCCGAGAGACGTACCGAGATGGTGCGCATAATTCCGATGAACACTGTGTATGGATGGCGCAGTGGTTAACATAACTCCCTAGTAAGCGGGAGCTCTCGGGTTTGGGTCCCACTTAAGCATATATTTTCACTCGTCGTCGCTGATTCAGCATGAAGTCCCGATGCAGCTGACGTCAATACTTCCTTCCCTTTCCTTTCCTCCCCACCTCCCCCCCCCCCCCTGCCCCAACCTTCAATTTACATACTAATTAGGAAGCTGAGTGTTTTCGAAACGTATAATTCGAGCTTGCTATGAGGGGTCCCTTTCGTTCCTCGGCTGATGCCTATCTCTTCGCTTACCGTATCCAAACTTTGATTACCTTCAGCAGTGAGCTCAGAAATTCGTTTCGGAGCTTTCAAGTACTCGATCATTTCTGAAGTGAATACATACTTTTATTTGGAATTGCTAGCAGAGTCCAAAAGTCGAGACATTTGGCATCACTCGTAAGCCTCACGCGGGATGGGTCATGACACAAAAATCGGGACAACCTCCGAAAATTTAGGACATCCGATAACACAAGGCGAGAGGGTGAGCGGAGGCGTCGCCGTTGACAGCACACTTGCGCCTGTTAACAACTCCGCATTCTGGTGAGCGTGAATGGAAGAATTTAGCGTCTTATAAACACTGAGCCTGCTAAGTATCTCCGTCCACATTTTCTGTCAAATTTCACAATTCCAATTTCTGACCCGTCGACCTAATTACCATTCAAATACTATTTGAGTAGTGGCGAATACTGAAGAGTCAACGCAAATCAGATGCGTACATCGCATGGGACAGAAACCCTGACGTCAGGCGTCCCTAAAAGACCTTGTGGACTGTAAGACCTCCATGTCGTGATTCAGCAAGCGTGCATTTCTCTTGCCACACAGTAATCAAGTTCCTCGTCCTTCTCTTCTAGTTCGTATAACTGTAATTCTACGAGGAGAACACGATTGTACAACAAAAATACTAGTACAGTATTTATATCGTAGAGTGTCTTATTTATGGATTTCGTAAGCACAGACAGCAAAATCAGACACTGCACTTTTCACTATCGTTGGGGTAAAAAGGCACAAGCCTGAAATTCATTCGTGTGAGGCACGTCCAGCCACTCATAGCAAAAATAATTTTCGTGCTCTGTTACTTTAGTTAATATGGGGTCCACGCGTTACAACATGCACTATATACGACACTTTAACGATTTTTTTCGCATAAATAAGCAAATTTCGGCATTGTTGGCCATTTTATCATGACTATCTCAGAATCTCTTAGAAATTACGTGATGCGTCAAGTCCCAACCGTAGATAATAAACCCGCCTCGGATAATTCTAGTTGTTGTTCATAAAAATATGCCCTATTGGTCGGATGAAACAGTATTCTGAAAAATTCCCAAATTATTCTCCAAACTATAATTTAATGTAAATCAGACTAAGAACAGCCGACCAGTTGCAAAGGATAAAGCAATCTTTACCTAGGTTTCAATAGATATAAATCTATCTTCTTCAGAAGATGCCTGGGGACAATGAACATCGTAATATATATTAAGGTATGAAACATGAGTCAAGAATAAAGTTTAACATATATTAGGAAAATATTGTATTACAAGATGTGAGAAAGATTCTTGGTACTTACAGTATTATAACAACATGAAGTGATATGTCCTTATCGTTTAGGCAAACATCTGCATAGTTACATTAATCATATAAAATATAGCCCTGACAACAGGGTTTGTCAAACAAATAAAATAGGTACATAGAAGTTGCAGAGCGCCTAAGCGACTGAGTAAAATCGGCCAGCGTAGTAGCACAGCGGCCAGGGCAGGTGGCGCTCATGTCGCGAACTATGTGCCGATAGGCGTACTGAAGTAACATTTGAAACATCAATTTTAAATGCGTTCTTAAATAGAGTGATAATAAATAAATTGGCAAGCATTTGACACTCCCGTTATGACATTGTGGGAGGTATAGGAACAATAACGTAGATACATACATCAAAAAGACAGGTGGCGCTTCCGCCGTGAGTTACATGCAGTGGTCTATATAGACAAAATATAAAGTTATATTACCATATTAGTGAAGCCCATAGAACGTATATAAGTCAAACCATCAAGAACAATCAGTAATGGCTTTTAAGAAAATTACGAGACCTGGTCTACAATCCAGTTACTACGTAATATAGAATAAGAGAAAATTACATGGGGGCCACTGTAGTGGCAGCCATATATCGTGAAAAGAACACATTATATAAACGATAGTAAACTGGAGGATTTGAAAGTGCATTATAGCTTCCTGAGGAAATAGACTACTGAGGTTACTAACATTAATGTTATACATTACACAGTACGGGTTTAAAGCCTTCAAAAAATTGTTTACAAGCAAGGTTCAACTGATCATTCAGAATATTGCCGTCTTTGAGCTCTAGATGTTTAAAAATAAATAGCTCTTCCCACAGATCTAGTCTCCGTCCTTTGACCTGTCTATGTAGGATAACCGTGTCTTCTAACTGTTTAGGCGTATGGCCGGTTATCAAGAGGTGTTCAGCAAAGGTAGAGTTGCGAATATTCGTTCCTTTTTTACCTAACAGATGTTCTTTATATCGTGTTTTCACAGCTCTGCCGGTTTGACCAATATAATAAGAGGGGCAGTTATTACAGGTTAGCTTGTAAATACCTGAATTAGAAAACCAATCGCTGGCAATCTCTACTGACTGTACAAGATTTCTTTTTAAACTGTTATCTGTAGAAAAGGAGACGTTACAGTTATATTTTTTATTCAGAAGACGTTTAATCCTATACGATAAGTTACCCAGGAAAGGGATGGAAATAAATTTTTTTAGTTTCTGTGGTATCCGTGGGGAGAATATTTCTCAAAGTCGAACATTTTTGGGAGATTTTCTTATTGAGCAGGTAATCAATCATATTCTGGTTATACCCATTATTAACCGCAATCGCTTTGATGACATTCAATTCCTTTTTTTGATCCGCAGGTGATAAAGGAGTGGTTACCATTCGGTGAATGGCGGAATGAAAAAATGCCAATTTATGAGCTTTTGGATGGGTTGAGTCAGCAGGAATGACATTATCAGAATATGTTTCCTTGCGGAAGATATTAAAATGGAAGGAATTATCTTCTATAGAAATTGTTAAATCGAGAAAATTAAGTTCACGTTTATCATTTTGAAGTTCTTTTGTGAAGGAAATTTTTTCATGTAAACCGTTGAAAGTGTTAAAGAGATGCTCTAACTCATGATCAGTGCCATCAAAAGCAATGAAAATGTCATCAACATACCGTGCATAATAGCGGATTTTGTGGCGTAATTCTGAACTTGAATTGAAGAACGTTGTTTCTAGGGCGTTAATGAAAACCTCTGCTAGAATACCGGCGAGGGGGCTACCCATTGCTAGACCATTTGGTTGTACATACATTTTCCCGTTAAATGTGAAGTAATTGTATTTTAAAATGACCTTGAGCAAACCAATGAGTTCGGCAATCTGAGTTTCACTTAATTTTTTGTGTTTAAGAAGATTCTCTTTTACAAGGTCTATGGTTTCATCAACCGGAACATTTGTGTAAAGGCTGACGATGTCAAAGGACACCAGTCTAGTGTCAGGTGTACAACTTATAGATTGAATATTGTTAATTAATTCCTTACTGTTTTTTACAGAAAAATTATTTTCAAAAGTGAAAGCATCTTTAATTTTAAAATGGAGGCGCCTAGCAAGTGTGTGATGTGGACTGCCTATACCATTCACTATAGGGCGGATCGGGTGATTTTGTTTATGCAGTTTAAACTGACTTCTAAGCACTGGTGGTTTAGGGTTCATATTTATAAGCCCTTTCTTTTGGAACTTATTGAACAAGCTGACGGAATTCGTTAAAGTACGCCGGATTTCATTTTGCAGTTCAGTAGTAGGATCTACAGTAACCTCAGTGATGTCGTTTTCCTCAAAAAACTTTACAGTCTTCTCTATATATTCATTTTTATAAGCCACGACCACGGTGTTCCCTTTGTCACTCTTAGTGATTAATGCGTCGTGCTCTCTAAGTTTATGATTAATGCTTTTTATTATACTATATTCGCCCGATTGCTTATTAGGAGATAATTTAATTTCTTTTTCTATTATGTTGTTACATTCGTAGGCACATTTGACTTGCTCCGTTTTCTCTAATTTCAGAGATTCTAAACCGATTTTTAGATCTACAATGAGATTACAAATAGCTGGATATTTATCGAGTTTAGCAGGCAAGTTATATTTAAGGCCTTTACACAACAAGTCATTTTCGGCCTGCGTAAAAAGCTTTCTTTCATGTCTGGCCTTGATTATTTCTTTACGATTAGAGAGCCATTCATTAATACTATTCCACAGGTGGTCAATTTGAAAATTACAAAGATCTTTAAAGGCTTTAGTTAAAAATAGGTGTATACAGTAGGCTTCACTATTAAGGACATCTTTTTTCTTGTACAAATTTACTGTGCTCTCGGAAATGACTAAATGCACTAGCTTCTTTTTAATAGAAGGCACCCTGTTACACTGTTTAAAATTTACGTACGCCTTCACATAATCAGGGATAATGTCTTTCTCTAGGCACTGGTGATTAAAGTCAATAGCCATACCTGCTTTCACAATTTTTAATTTGATGTCCATATACCTGGATGCAGCTTTTGATACCTCGGCAGGCAAGAATTTCAGTACTTTAAACATAGCTGCGCTACAGCAATGGTTCCACGTAAATCAGACTAAGAACAGCCGACCAGTTGCAAAGGATAAAGCAATCTTTACCTAGGTTTCAATAGATATAAATCTATCTTCTTCAGAAGATGCAGTATTATAACAACATGAAGTGATATGTCCTTATCGTTTAGGCAAACATCTGCATAGTTACATTAATCATATAAAATATAGCCCTGACAACAGGGTTTGTCAAACAAATAAAATAGGTACATAGAAGTTGCAGAGCGCCTAAGCGATAAGGACATATCACTTCATGTTGTTATAATACTGCATCTTCTGAAGAAGATAGATTTATATCTATTGAAACCTAGGTAAAGATTGCTTTATCCTTTGCAACTGGTCGGCTGTTCTTAGTCTGATTTACGTGGAACCATTGCTGTAGCGCAGCTATGTTTAAAGTACTGAAATTCTTGCCTGCCGAGGTATCAAAAGCTGCATCCAGGTATATGGACATCAAATTAAAAATTGTGAAAGCAGGTATGGCTATTGACTTTAATCACCAGTGCCTAGAGAAAGACATTATCCCTGATTATGTGAAGGCGTACGTAAATTTTAAACAGTGTAACAGGGTGCCTTCTATTAAAAAGAAGCTAGTGCATTTAGTCATTTCCGAGAGCACAGTAAATTTGTACAAGAAAAAAGATGTCCTTAATAGTGAAGCCTACTGTATACACCTATTTTTAACTAAAGCCTTTAAAGATCTTTGTAATTTTCAAATTGACCACCTGTGGAATAGTATTAATGAATGGCTCTCTAATCGTAAAGAAATAATCAAGGCCAGACATGAAAGAAAGCTTTTTACGCAGGCCGAAAATGACTTGTTGTGTAAAGGCCTTAAATATAACTTGCCTGCTAAACTCGATAAATATCCAGCTATTTGTAATCTCATTGTAGATCTAAAAATCGGTTTAGAATCTCTGAAATTAGAGAAAACGGAGCAAGTCAAATGTGCCTACGAATGTAACAACATAATAGAAAAAGAAATTAAATTATCTCCTAATAAGCAATCGGGCGAATATAGTATAATAAAAAGCATTAATCATAAACTTAGAGAGCACGACGCATTAATCACTAAGAGTGACAAAGGGAACACCGTGGTCGTGGCTTATAAAAATGAATATATAGAGAAGACTGTAAAGTTTTTTGAGGAAAACGACATCACTGAGGTTACTGTAGATCCTACTACTGAACTGCAAAATGAAATCCGGCGTACTTTAACGAATTCCGTCAGCTTGTTCAATAAGTTCCAAAAGAAAGGGCTTATAAATATGAACCCTAAACCACCAGTGCTTAGAAGTCAGTTTAAACTGCATAAACAAAATCACCCGATCCGCCCTATAGTGAATGGTATAGGCAGTCCACATCACACACTTGCTAGGCGCCTCCATTTTAAAATTAAAGATGCTTTCACTTTTGAAAATAATTTTTCTGTAAAAAACAGTAAGGAATTAATTAACAATATTCAATCTATAAGTTGTACACCTGACACTAGACTGGTGTCCTTTGACATCGTCAGCCTTTACACAAATGTTCCGGTTGATGAAACCATAGACCTTGTAAAAGAGAATCTTCTTAAACACAAAAAATTAAGTGAAACTCAGATTGCCGAACTCATTGGTTTGCTCAAGGTCATTTTAAAATACAATTACTTCACATTTAACGGGAAAATGTATGTACAACCAGATGGTCTAGCAATGGGTAGCCCCCTCGCCGGTATTCTAGCAGAGGTTTTCATTAACGCCCTAGAAACAACGTTCTTCAATTCAAGTTCAGAATTACGCCACAAAATCCGCTATTATGCACGGTATGTTGATGACATTTTCATTGCTTTTGATGGCACTGATCATGAGTTAGAGCATCTCTTTAACACTTTCAACGGTTTACATGAAAAAATTTCCTTCACAAAAGAACTTCAAAATGATAAACGTGAACTTAATTTTCTCGATTTAACAATTTCTATAGAAGATAATTCCTTCCATTTTAATATCTTCCGCAAGGAAACATATTCTGATAATGTCATTCCTGCTGACTCAACCCATCCAAAAGCTCATAAATTGGCATTTTTTCATTCCGCCATTCACCGAATGGTAACCACTCCTTTATCACCTGCGGATCAAAAAAAGGAATTGAATGTCATCAAAGCGATTGCGGTTAATAATGGGTATAACCAGAATATGATTGATTACCTGCTCAATAAGAAAATCTCCCAAAAATGTTCGACTTTGAGAAATATTCTCCCCACGGATACCACAGAAACTAAAAAATTTATTTCCATCCCTTTCCTGGGTAACTTATCGTATAGGATTAAACGTCTTCTGAATAAAAAATATAACTGTAACGTCTCCTTTTCTACAGATAACAGTTTAAAAAGAAATCTTGTACAGTCAGTAGAGATTGCCAGCGATTGGTTTTCTAATTCAGGTATTTACAAGCTAACCTGTAATAACTGCCCCTCTTATTATATTGGTCAAACCGGCAGAGCTGTGAAAACACGATATAAAGAACATCTGTTAGGTAAAAAAGGAACGAATATTCGCAACTCTACCTTTGCTGAACACCTCTTGATAACCGGCCATACGCCTAAACAGTTAGAAGACACGGTTATCCTACATAGACAGGTCAAAGGACGGAGACTAGATCTGTGGGAAGAGCTATTTATTTTTAAACATCTAGAGCTCAAAGACGGCAATATTCTGAATGATCAGTTGAACCTTGCTTGTAAACAATTTTTTGAAGGCTTTAAACCCGTACTGTGTAATGTATAACATTAATGTTAGTAACCTCAGTAGTCTATTTCCTCAGGAAGCTATAATGCACTTTCAAATCCTCCAGTTTACTATCGTTTATATAATGTGTTCTTTTCACGATATATGGCTGCCACTACAGTGGCCCCCATGTAATTTTCTCTTATTCTATATTACGTAGTAACTGGATTGTAGACCAGGTCTCGTAATTTTCTTAAAAGCCATTACTGATTGTTCTTGATGGTTTGACTTATATACGTTCTATGGGCTTCACTAATATGGTAATATAACTTTATATTTTGTCTATATAGACCACTGCATGTAACTCACGGCGGAAGCGCCACCTGTCTTTTTGATGTATGTATCTACGTTATTGTTCCTATACCTCCCACAATGTCATAACGGGAGTGTCAAATGCTTGCCAATTTATTTATTATCACTCTATTTAAGAACGCATTTAAAATTGATGTTTCAAATGTTACTTCAGTACGCCTATCGGCACATAGTTCGCGACATGAGCGCCACCTGCCCTGGCCGCTGTGCTACTACGCTGGCCGATTTTACTCAGTCGCTTAGGCGCTCTGCAACTTCTATGTACCTATTTTATTTGTTTGACAAACCCTGTTGTCAGGGCTATATTTTATATGATTAATGTAACTATGCAGATGTTTGCCTAAACGATAAGGACATATCACTTCATGTTGTTATAATACTGTAAGTACCAAGAATCTTTCTCACATCTTGTAATACAATATTTTCCTAATATATGTTAAACTTTATTCTTGACTCATGTTTCATACCTTAATATATATTACGATGTTCATTGTCCCCAGGCATCTTCTGAAGAAGATAGATTTATATCTATTGAAACCTAGGTAAAGATTGCTTTATCCTTTGCAACTGGTCGGCTGTTCTTAGTCTGATTTACGTGGAACCATTGCTGTAGCGCAGCTATGTTTAAAGTATAATTTAATGCTAGTAAATTCCTAAAAATTAGTAAAATATCAGTAGCCATGCGTAAAAAATTACTTTGGGTTATCTGTAGCAAACAATGGAACGCAGACAATTATACACAGTATCACCTTAGGGAACCTGGGTTCGAAACAAAAGTAAACTATTAAAATTCAGTCGTATCCGTTGAAAATCAGAGTAGTTATTTTTACAAAGATAACAAAAATTATATATAGTCAGCTTTATGCTGGATTTACTTCGAAATAATTGTTTACTAAACATTACTCAAAACCTTCCGATGTTTTTGGGATCATACCGCTTTTAAGTACATACATAGCACCTGTTTCTCACTTAGCATTGTTTCCATGTCTTAACAGTTAGTACCAACTTTCAGTCAAATTACAATTAAGAAAGCTACAGGAGAATCTACCGAAAGGTATTGATAGCTGCTGCAAACATTACAAACTGTGAGATTATGTTGCAGGCAGAAAACAAAAGCAAAGCAGCCTGGAATATTATCAAACGGAAGACAGCAAACGTTGAACAGAATCATTTGAATTCACAAATTAAAAACGAACATTGTCAAATAAGCCACCCAAAAGAAGCATTAAAATTTGTGAATGTTTACTTCAACAATGTTCTAAGAAATTATAACAGAAATTTCCAGACATTTATGTCTTACCCGCTGAGAACCAATCACCAAACAGAGAGAGGGGTGGGACAACTCATACGCCAATAAAAAAACCCTAGCTTGTGTTCTTAAAGATTGTGCAGGTACCATAAAAGCTACATTAACAAAAAAATCAATAAATCATTCAAATCTCGCTTTTTTCCGAGTACCTAAAGCAAACAAATGTAACACCCTTTCCTAAAAACGGTGATGCGGAAAATGTTGAAAGCTGCAGACTAACCTCTTCAGTGTCCATCATTTCCAAAATTATTGAAAAACTGATGAAAAATAGATTAATGAATTAATTAGATAAATTTAACCTCTTTGGCAATGAACAACATGGTTTCAGCCCTAGAAGAGGTACAGAATCAGCTATTGTACAGTTCAAAAAAAGTCATTTTTGAGGCGCTGGAAAAGGTGTTCACGTGGTTGGAATTTTCCTGGACTTGTCAAAGGCGTTCGACACTGCTGACATGGAATTTTATTAGATAAATTAAAACTACCAGGAATAAGAAGTGTGGCTAAACAGTGGTTTAAGCCGTACTTAGAAAACCGGGTGCAACGTACTTAGACTTCACATACTTCAAAAAGATTTCTAGTAAAATACCCATCGATCTAAAATATATCAATATAAGTGTCCCACAGGGGAGTGTATTAAGCCCAATCCTTTTTCTCGTTTATGTTAATGATTTCCCAAAAAGTGTCGGATGTGCAGAAAAAAATACTGTTCGCAGATGACAGCAATATAGTGATCACAGCTAAAAGTGGAACACAGTTGACAGAAAAGGCTAATGCAAATAAAGTAACTCTAAACGCAAAGAAACTAGCTCTATGTACTTCCGTTTGCATAAAATACACAATGATACTAGATTAAAAATAAATGGTGACATATTATAAAGTGTAACGGACACCAAATTCTTGGGGTGGAATGCAGACCGTCATTTCAGATGGTCAGAATATGCAAAAGCTTTGGCAAAGTGACTATCCACAGCATGTTATGCTTTGCGAATACTAGCACCAGTCTTCAATATTTCATGCCTCAGAGTGAGTTATTTTGGATATATACATTTAATCCTAAGTTATGGAATCATGTTTGGGGGAATAAGTGCTGGGAACATTCAGACTACCTTCAAGTTCCTGGAAAGAGCTGAGCATGTAGTAACAAGTAGTAGCAATATGGCCCATTGTACGGGTTTATTCAAGAAGCTAGAAATTCTAACTATCTCAGGAAAATTCATATTCCAGACTATAATGTAGATAAGAAAGAACATTCATCTGTATAATAGAAACAGCTCCATTCATGAGCATGAATCTAGATCCAATGACTACTTATATCTAAACAGGAAAAAAGTCAAAAACACAGGACAGTTTGCTATATAATGGCCTAAAAGTGTACCATAGGCTGCTACAGGAAATTAAAAGTCCAAATGAACTTCATACCTTTAGCCAAAAGCTAAAAATATATTTATTATGCAAAAGCTGTTACGATGTAAATTAATATTTAAAATAATTTATAGATGGGCACTTTAATATTCATGGTTATTCCATACAGTAAGCAACACTATGTGGCATGATTATAAATGTTGTAAGTGAATTATAAGAACCGTAAAAATGGTAAGAATCCATGTACGTTTTATTTAATAAGAAACATTGCACCAACAGTCGACGACACCCATACAATTTGCATTATTCTACAGATGAATAAATATGTCTGTCTCTCTAAATATGAAGATGAATACATCGTCAGACCATACACTTTGACATTTAGAAATGGACTGCCTCATTAGGCTCTTAAATAGGAGCCATGCTGCAAATGTCACTGTCCATGGTGTTTGCAACAGGCGGGAACCAATCATAAATCAGCAAAGATTCATTTTTAATCTAAATTCAAAGGAGTTAGCTACAGTAGGACAAAAAAACAAACAACTCGAGTTTTCAGCTGCCCTCCACTGCCGTTTGCTGAAAGCGTTCTTGTAGCAATGTTTGAATTCTCCCCGAACGATATCCGTCTCAGATCACCTTATATCGTGGAAAGATGTCCCAGTGTGTTTACATGGCCCGCATCTCGTGGTCGTGCGGTAGCGTTCTCGCTTCCCACGCCCGGGTTCCCGGGTTCGATTCCCGGCGGGGTCAGGGATTTTCTCTGCCTCGTGATGGCTGGGTGTTGTGTGCTGTCCTTAGGTTAGTTAGGTTTAAGTAGTTCTACGTTCGAGGGGACTGATGACCATAGCTGTTAAGTCCCATAGTGCTCAGAGCCATTTGAACCATTTTGTGTTTACATGGAAGATATTCATTGAGTAAATGCAAAGAAATATGCAAACAAAGCTTAAAATTAGAAAAACGCGATAGAAAAGTTTGCAGATGTGCTTGCTAATAAAAAGAACACATTTGTTGATACTCTCTCACAACTGTATTTCATCCCAGACACCTTCAGAATTTCTAAGTGTAATTTCCCGTCAACATTGTCAAAAGCTTCTTCTAAATCAACAAATGCTATAAATGTGGGTTTCTCTTTCTTCAACTTATCTTCTAAGATAAGTCATACAGACGCTGCCGCTTCAAGTGTTCCCATATTTCTACGAAACTTGTTAGGTTACAGCTTTATTTTGTTCCCTAGTTTTTCAACCACGTTGGGACGTAATGTGTTCTTCTTTAAAATGAAATGAATTTAAGTAAATTTAATGCAGTCAGAAGATCAATGAAAAATATACGGGCCGTATAACTCAGTATCACGAACTAATTGAGGACTGCCCATTCTTCTGGAATTCTTGCCGAGAAGCGGATTCACACTTAAGGTTCAGAAAGTGAGTAATGTAAAGTAAGCGACAGATACGCCTACATACTTCTCACTGACGATTTCACACATTGACCTAGGTGGTGCGTCACAAGAACTCCGACGAACAACGCCATCCACCAGCCGGCTACCGTCCTTTTACAATACCCCAAAAAATGTTTTCATTATTGCAATTACAAATTTTCGACATTACAATTAAAGATTATTACATCAAACTGAATTCACTCGCGTACATTATAGTTCAAAATTCAATAGTTTTAGACAAGCAGTTCAGCTAGATTACAATGCTGTCACACAGGTTTAGATTAAACAAGTTGTCGTGAATCACAGTAGAGCAGCGATTAGCAGTCTAACAACTCTTTATTACATAGTCACAGAACATTGCCTACCGAAGGTATTGGGACTCGCAAAGCTCACTGAGGAACAACTGAACATCAACTTGATCACTATTGAAGCCGCGGTGAACTCCAGGCCCATCACACCAGGAGATGATTGTGATGCACTCACACCTTCCCATTTTTTGACGGGAGAAAAACTTACGACTATTCCGACGGGACCAGAGCCTTCAGCGAACACGAATTTAACAAAGGAATTGCCCTAAGAGTAAACAAACAGTCTTTCACTTGCCCGAAGTACATCACTCTGTGACATCCTCCCCACCCTGGTCGACATCCAAAGGTACGGCCAGCTGCACAGGACGACTAATGATGTGACCTTCTGGTGTCCGGAGTATTATCGTCCTTACCCAGCCGTCTCTTCCTGGTAGTACCTTTTCTGTCCTGGCCTTCTTCCACATATGTCGCGGACGAAGGTCCTCTTGGATCAGCACGATGTCGCCAGGGCGAAAGGGGATGACTCGTCCCGATGGGCGTTTAACTTCATGGTAGTTCCGGAGCTCCAATAGGTATTATTTAACCCAACGGTTCCAAAAACTGTCACAGAGTTGCTGTCTCAGTCGGAATTCCTTTGTTAAATTCGTGTTCGCTGAAGGCTCTGGTCCCGTCGGAATAGTCGTAAGTTTTTCTCCCGTCAAAAAATGGGAAGGTGTGAGTGCATCACAATCATCTCCTGGTGTGATGGGCCTGCAGTTCACCGCGGCTTCAATACTGATCAAGTTGGTGTTCAGTTGTTCCTCAGTGAGCTTTGCGAGTCCCAATACCTTCCGTAGGCAACGCTTTATAGTGCCCACCATTCTTTCCCACCATCCTCCCCACCAAGCCGCTCGGTAGACAATGAATTTCCAAGTAATACCGTGGTGGGCGAGGAACTGATAAGTTTTTGTGGTGGTTAATGCCTTCCAAAGTTGGTCTAGTTCCATATTCGTGGCGTGGAATGTTTTCGCGTTATCTGTGTATATCGTATGGGGTAGTCCACGTATTCCGGCGAATCGCTGAAGTGCCATAAGAAACTTGTCCGTTGACAAGTCTGTACAGAGTTCGAGGTGTACAGCTCGTGTGGTAGCACATGTGAAAAGAGTGATATATGACATATGCGTTTCCTTCCCTACTTTGATGAATAGTGGGGCAGCAAAGTCTATTCCAGTTACAGCTAATGGTTTGGCAGATGAAACTCGTTCAGGTAGCAGCGGTGCTTCGATCTTTTGCCCTCGTGGATTCTTCAAGATCTTGCATGCGAGGCATGAGTGTAGGGTTCTTTTGATGGCCTGACGAGCTCTAAGGATCCAAAATTCGGTTCGTAGTTCGGATAGTACAGAACGAACGCCAAAGTGATGGAGGCGGATATGTGTCTCTCGAATAACCAGTTGTGTGAAGTGGTGGGAACCGTCAAGGAGTACAGGATGTTTTTGTTCCCTATTTAGGCTACTGCACTCCAGTCGGCCTCCTAAACGTAGAAGTCCAACTTCTACGAAAGGATTGTATCGTGCGATTTTTGACTCTTTTGGCAGTGGTAAGTTATTCTGAAGTGCATGTAATTCGCTGGGGAAGGAATCTCTCTGGCCCACTCGAATCCAATACATTTTGGCAGCTGATAATTCGGTGGCTGTAAGTTCTCCTGAAGATTTATTCTTCTGATGAATGTTGTGTAGGAAGCGGAGAGTCCATGCTGTGATACGAATGAGCTTCCAGTATGAGCTGAATTTAAGTAAGTTCAAAAGGCTGGTTGGCGTAGATATCGACAAAACTTGGCTCTGGTTTTTCTTCCTCTTTTCTTCGGGAGGAAGTCGTACCATCGTTGGAGTATCGTTTGCCCAGCATTCAGGAGGGCGTGTAAGTCAAGGCGGCCCATGCCACCAAATATCCAGAGAATTCATTTGGTAGCCGAAGAGTCCACGTGAGAGGTGGTCAGCAGGATTGTCTGGTCCTGGGCAATGTTTCCATTGCGTGGGAGTCGTGTGTGTTTGTATCTCAGTTACCCGATTACAAACTAAGGTCTTCCATCTGTTAGGATCACAGAGAATCCAACTTAGTGTTATTTTAGAATCCGTCCACAATATCACATGGGCAATTTTAAAGTCTGTTGCGCGGCAAAAGTAACACAATAGTCTGGTCCCAACTACTGCCGCTAAAAGTTCGAGTCGAGGCAATGTCACCTTCTTAATAGGAGCAAGTCTGTTCTTGCTACAGACTAAATGGGTTACGACGTCATCATCTAAGACAATACGAATGTACAAAGCTGCTCCATATGCCTTTTCCGAGAATACGTGCAGCTGAGAGTCTCTTCCATGAGCTGTAGCTATCCATCTAGTGACACGCATTTGTGACAATGAAGGTAAGCTTGATATCCAAGTGCGCCATCGTGCCCCTAAGTCCCCGGGCATAAGTTCATCCCAGCCAATTCCCCGGCACCATGTGTCCTGGAATAGCAATTTCCCAACAAGAGAAACTGGGGAAAACAGTCCGAGTGGGTCGTAGAATTTAGCCGTACATTGTAAAAGGAGTCGTTTGGTGGCTGGCTCTTCTGACGACCTTCTAATGATTTCGCTAGGATCGATACAGAAGTAGTCACCTGCGGTGTTCCAGTCTACGCCTAAAACTTGAGTCTGGATGTGGAGTTCTCGCCCTTCTGCCCCTCCAGATAGTGTGGAATTGTTCACAGTTGGTGGCCCATTTTGATAAGGGGAGACTGATCAATTTCATTAGGGTTACAAGTTCATAGTATATAGTTATAACCAGAGTATCACCTTCTACTGAGATCACAAAGTCGTCCGTGTATGCAGTCTTGTTTATAGGTGGCGCTACGGTGGGAAATGCTGTCATACACTTGTCGGTAAGTTCTCTTAGTATTGCAGAAAGTAAAAATGGGCTGCAGGTCAGGCCGAATGGGAGTCTGTTAAAACGGTATTCTGTTAGTTCGTCCGTCGTTTGAAGATTTCCTGTTTGATCCTGACTAATTTTGAACCAGAAGAATCTGGCTAAGTCTTTGTCCTTTTCGTTCAAGGTTAATTGAAGGAAAGCTTGTGTGATGTCCGCGACAATAGCCGTAGAATATAGTCTGAAACGCAGTAAAATTTCCAGAGTCTCTGGTAATAGGTTCGGTCCTACTTCTAATACCTCATTCAAAGAAGGTGCATTGTTTTCGTGAGATGAGGCGTCAAAGACTATTCTCCACTTAGTGGTTCCGTATTTCTCCTTCCTCACTGCATTATGAGGCAGATAAAATAGCTCCTTTCCTGAGAGTAGGGTGGGAGCGACCTCTACTTGCCCCTTCGTAATGTAGTCTAGCATAAGATCGAAATACATTTGCTTAAAGGTCTCTTGACGTTGAAATCTTTCCCTAAGGTGCTTGAATCGTTTTTCCGCGATCGGTCTGTTACTCGAAAGCACTGTATGTTGCCTTTTGGGAAGTGTAACCATTGCTCGATGATCCTTTATAGAGAAAGATGCTCTAAACTCTTGAAGAAGTCTCCGGACACCAGAAGGTCACATCATTAGTCGTCCTGTGCAGCTGGCCGTACCTTTGGAGGTCGACCAGGGTGGGGAGGATGTCACAGAGTGATGTACTTCGGGCAAGTGAAAGACTGTTTGTTTACTCTTAGGGCAATGTATCTTTGACTTGTCGTTCACAGGTAGATCCTGATCGGCAGTAGTCCCTATAGTTTCCAAGTCCCAAAAGCGTCTGAAGTCATTGTCCGAGTGCAGAGGAGATCGGTCAGTCTGAGCCAAATTTACCATGGTTGCATGCACACATGCTTGTGACTTGTTACCACTAAGTATCCAGCCAAACAGAGAAGGAACTAACACTAAGGTTCAGAGATGTGTATGGGCGAATTGTGCTTCACTATCTTCCAATAAAAATCGCCTCCTACAAGAATCTCCACGGAAAGATCTGTTGAATCGATTTTCAGATCTGCTAGCGTAATCTTACGGGCATCTAGTAAACTCTTTATATGTTGTGCAACCGAAGGCTGGTGAGAAATAAAGTGAGTACTTTCGAAGGCAGTAAGTGGCACTGAAGAATTCTGCCAAAGCCCCTTCATATTAAACTGAACAAGCCTGCGGTGGCCTGGGCGTGTAGGGTTTGATTCAAAGGAACAAACGCTTAGTTCTTGTCGGTCTATCGTTTGCAGTTTCAGATCATTAATCAGCGATTTTGCTATGAAGCTTGACTGACTACCTGCGTCCAGTAGACATCGCGTTGTCCTTCTCAATCCTGTAGGTCCTGAGACGCATACTTGAGCTGTCTGAAGGTACGTATATCCGTGGGGAGCGACAGACACCTTTCCCACGGAAGTAACGTTTGTCTGACCCGCAGGACCCCTAATATCCTTTTGTTCCTCACAAATGGACTTATGATGCAGTCTTTTACAGTTAACACTCCGAGCCTTTTCTTTCCTTTTGCAATTCGACACTTTGTGCCCACGTTGAAGACAAAGAAAGCACCTGTTTGCTAGTTTCAATTTAACTATTCGATCATTAACGCGTACGACCTTCTTGCAGTCTTGCGCCCAGTGACCGCAAGATTCGCAAAAGACGCAGAATGGTTCCTTTAGACTGGTATCCTTCGGAGTCGATCTTTTAGATTTCGCGTGTACGTGAAGTGTGGACGCTGTGGGAAGGTTACTAGAAGTGCTGGAAAATTCACAGCGTATCTTCTGCATGGTAAGCGCCCCGTCGACTTCCTCGTTCAGAAACTCCATCAGTTGCAAAATGTCCCCTTCGGATATTCCTGTACGCTTGGCGTGAATTATCCAGCTGCGGCATATGTCATCCGGAAAAGCGCGTAAAATTTTCGGCGTGAGGACTCGACCGTATCCGTTCACGTCTTCCCCAAGTGCCCGGAGAAATTGAACACGTCGCTGGCATTCAATGAATGTTGAATTAAGTTCCTCTGGGGTGGACAGCTTAATTGGTTTTATGGCTTCGAGATAATCTAAGTGGGCTTGAATTATTCGATCCTTGTTGCCATAACGCGCTCGGAGAATCCTCTTCGTTTCTGCGTACGTCTCGGCCGTCACCGCAATACCGTCCACTCGTTGTCAACCGACTGCTCAAACTGCTCCCAGAATCGTGCCCATGTCTCGATATCGCCTGAAAAAGGCTCAAGCTGGATCGGCGGAAGTTTTACTGAAGCTGTGGGAACACTCATTGTTACAGATTGTACCGGCGGATTGTCGGGAATCTTTATGTCTGATACCGATTTCGCAAGCTGTTTCTCTATTTCGTGAGACAATCGAGAAGTTGCGAGTTTCGCGGTGTCTATATAATCTTCTCATTTAAGAACATCTTCTTTGTATTCGTCATCGTCTAACAACTCGTGAATATCCTCATCTAATTTAACGAGGCGGTCCAGAACGCTTCCCAATCTGTCATTGTAATATTTATAATCCGCGATTTCCGATGTGTCTGACAACCTTGCAACTTCCGCTACGAGTCGCGTAATGTTTACTCTTTCTCTCATACGTTTTCTCCTTAGAGAGTGTAACTGTGCTTCTGGTTTGTGGTCTGGCATGTCCATTCCGTCCGATTACTCCAAAGTTTAAAGCAGTGTCGGCTAGCGATCAGCTGTACCTAGTAGGGCGTTATCTTTGGATCGCTAGTCGAAGTAGTTCAATTCATGGTCGGTAGATAGCAGCACTAGTCATAAACAATCTACTGGCGTAGTAGTGATGGGCTAAACTGCGATTTTCCGATATCAGTGATTTCTGTGAATGCTACTTTTCAGTATCTGTTATTCTTAACTGTGATTTGTCGCAGTTAAGAGTCGCAGTTAAGGAACCTAGGTCGTGTATCCCTCCGCCACTGCTATTTCTGCGATTTCTGCCTCTTCCGCGATTTCTGCGACTTCTGCTACTTCTGTGATTTCTGCGACTTCTGCGATTTCTGCGACTTCTGCTACTTCTGCGATTTCTGTGACTCCAGCGATTTCTGCGACTTACCACCGTATGAAAAAGTTACATCTGTCCACACAGAAAATTGCATCTCAACAAACCTGTCATTGGTAAGTATGTTTTACGTTTGTTCTTCCGTTGGCTTTAATTTTGTGTTAAAGAAACAACTGTGAAAATATTAATAGTGTAATTAATATGTAAGTAGCCGTACAGTAGCGTAATAGTTCGTGTTTATAAAATGAATTCTAACATATTGTTATGTTCACAGGTACGCGAACTACATTTCAGTCACTCAGTAAAGTGATAACTCAAAATATCATTGTCAACAGATCTGGAGAAATTGCCACTGCGTCTTTAGACCGTATTCGTCAGACGAGAGTTTAGTTTCTAACTGTTTTGATGGACTTAATTACTTCAGTGAGATCGTTCTTGCAAATGTGAAATATACCCCATTGAGTGGCTTTCGTTAGAGCAAATTTTAGCAATCTACTCTGTCAATTATATTGCTTGTAATTAGTGACAGCAAAAATTGTTTAATAATCCTTGTGATTTTGCAGACACAGTTCTGACTCTGATTACTGGTTGCTGTATGTATCTATCCACATCAAGGCTGTTGAGAGAGACTCGTGAAGATTCAAGACAGCTCTTAGAAGATTTTGCAGTTTAAAAGTGACATAATTGTGAAATAAGTGTGCAGATGAGTGATTAATCTGTGTTTTATTGAAGTTGTTGTGCGATTTTAAAGGAATAATAAATGTTAAATACAGTGAGTGAATAATGAAAATCTCATTTTCCACATATTTAAGCCGTCCTATACCCGTAATTTTCCGCCACTTATTTACTGGTAAACACTAGTTGGAGAGTGGAGAGTGACATGCCGCCCCCCCCCCCCCTCCCTTTCTCCACAATCTTGGTGTGACACTGACCTGTCTACAATATGCATTTTGAGGCTGTTGATATGAAAGTGGGAAGTACAGATCTTCCATTTAAATCAGGAATAGCTTAAGTGCATTACTTGAAAGTAACACAGGAAAAGCTTACTTATGTAGGTGGTAGTAGTGTCGGCAAAAAGTTTTTGTGTGTGAAGCTGCCATGTAGAACACCAGGTGTAAAACTTTTATCCCAAGTCTTGAACTGTGTCGGAACAAAAGTGAGGCATTCATATGACCCAATAATACTGTTTTCATTTCACTACACTTATACAGATGTCTGAGTTCCTCTGTGTTAACATTGCAAAGTCCTGTAGGCATGTGGAGTATTTAGCAAAACTGTCATATTGGAAGCAGAATCAAACACATTTGTTACGTTACTTGATATTTTCAGGAGAAAAAGGTAATTATGCTTCTTATTAATATAATGTTTTCAGAGTCACAGCTGTGTTTGACCAACCATAACTGATGCTGAATGTGCATGTCTTCATATAATGTGAAGGGCTTATTTCAATAGTGGTACTAGTCCATTACCTCCACTTTTCTGTCTCTAATGCTTCTGAAATTAATGATCCAAACAAACATAAATAAAGGTTCATCTCTAGCAAGAAGCCATATGCTTGAATATTTCTGGTATCTCAACTGCAGATTTTTCAGCGCTCATACAACTTTAAGACTCTGTATCTCAAAATGAACAAAAATGGACTTGTACCACTAATCAAATAAGTCCTTCATACGCACACACAGCACACCGATCTCGTGAGGCACAAGGCTCTCATAACGAAGTACGTACGTCGGTCAACAGATGGCACTAGGAAAAGAATGTTAACTGCGCTTTTTAGTTGCTACTTGCGACTCTTAGTTGCGATTTGTCACAGAAATCGCAGTTTCTTGGTAGCGAATAGCGTAGTGTGAACTTCGCTCAACAGATGGCACTGCTAACTGCGCTTTTTAGTTGCTACTTGCGACTCTTAGTTGCGACTTGTCACGGAAATCGCAGTTAGACTCGATATCGTATCGCAGAGATGGACGTAGTACAAACTTTGGCCAACAGATGCCACTGTTAACCGCGCTTTTTAGTTGCTACTTGCGACTCTTAGTTGCGACTTGTCACTGAAATCGCAGAAAGCAGTGCTAAATTCGACCAATAGATGGCTCACGTCTTTGAATGTGAAATACTACTTGCGACTGCTAACTGTGACTGAAATCGCAGTTAGATTCTGTAAAGTTGTTATTGTGATATCTGCGACTTCTCAGTCACTGTGATTTCTAACAGATACGCAATTTTCTGTGTGGACAGATGTAACTTTTTCATACGGAGGTAAGTCGCAGAAATCGCAGGAGTCACAGAAATCGCAGAAGTCGCAGAAATCGCAGAAGTAGCAGAAATCACAGAAGTCGCAGAAATCACGGAAGTGGCAGAAATCGCAGAAATAGCAGTGGCGGAGGGATACACGACCTAGGTTCCTTAACTGCGACAAATCACAGTTAAGAATGACAGATAGTGAAAAGTAGCATTCACTGATATCGGAAAATCGCAGTTAGGCCATCACTATAGTCACAGAACATACAATACAACAAGTCAAAGATACATTACCCTAAGAGTAAACAAACAGTCTTTCACTTGCCCGAAGTACATCACTCTGTGACACAAGTAAATCAAACAATTAGTTTCCCAGTTTTTTAATTACATAAAGACGAAAATACACTCAATGTACCTAAATATTTACAGCTAACGTTGATAAGATTCTTTTATTAATATGTGCAGCAGTTCTGTTATTTTCCACAGAAGTTCCGTTTATCAATTTCTTTACATCTTTCAGGCTGCATTGTTATAGGAATGACTTAATTACATTGAGAGTTAAAGATTTACATTCTGTGCATTTGTTTTACGCACTGACAGTAGCAAATCAAATGTTATTTCAGGGGTTTACACCAACGGACGAAAATTAAGAAACACTGCATTATACGGTTTTATTATTCAATAATCAGACCAGAGTATCTTAATTTCAGACTTTCCAACCAGTTGACATGTTCCAAAGGTTTTGTGCATTGCTGTTTCAAGATTATATAAGTTTTATATCATTCACAAGGTATAGATTAATGGTGCAAATATTGCATTTACATTATAATTATACTGTTAAACGGAATCTGGGTGACAGAATGCCCCAAATGAATTGAAAGTTGTAGTATCGATCGGTGCAGTAAACCTCCTAAAATAGTCTGTTATGTATCAAACTCAAACTGACAAAACTCCTCCATTATGAATACTGAGCGGCATCTCCTTTAAATGTGGATGAATGTAATCTTATGCCTGTAACAAAGAGAGGGAGCCAGATAATATCCGATTACAATATCGCTGGTGAAATTCTGGATCCGATCACATCGTTAAAATTTACAGTAAATAATTAGATGTGATACGCAAATTGACGAATTTATAAAATGAGTGGTATAGAGGGCGAATGAAAAATTGATTTCTTGCAAGGCTTCTACCAAAGTTCGGTTCATCTGAAAGGGAAACTGCATATCTGTAACTCTAGAATGTTGTTCTAGCGTCTGGAGCGCATAGCGAATGAATTCAGAGACGCGCTGCTATGAGCGTAACAGCCCATACGAATGTTGGACAGAAATGCGCGGGGAACATACTCGTAAATTGCAGTCTTTGGAAAAAGACGATGCAGTCCTCCTGAAACCCAGTTTGGGAAGTTTAGAGAAATGGAATGAAAGAACATATTATTCTTCCTCTTTCACACAACTTGCGTTCACGGTGAGAGAATAGAGAGATGAGGGTGAGTACTGAGACTTATATATATTCTTCCACCACTCCATACGCCAAGTGATATACTATATAAAATACGTAATCAAATGAAACACCTACATCCGTCGTTTTGATGTTTTTTTGTTATACTCCAATGTAATAAAATAACATCAGAACGACGGCTATGGGTGATTCATTTTATTACGTAAGTGAACGAAGTACCCCATACTACCAGTCCCAAAGATGGACATACAAAAACGATACAAAATGGCTAATACTAGAAACAAAATACTCTCTGCTATGTATCGAAGAGTAGCTGGTGGACTGTGTGTGCAAATTTAGATGCGATCAGTTTCTATAAAATTCTAAATTTTAGAATCCTAGTTTACGCAGTGAAGATGCTATGGGTCAGGGGCAGACCGGTACTGTTACAGACGGAACAGGAGCCGAACCGTCAAATCTTGCAGACCGGGACAGAACCGCGCCCAGAGAGACGTCTCGGGAGGGCAAATAGGACACCAGAGGTGTCAGTAGCATTTAGATAGGATCTGAATTAGAGCCGACAGAGAAGGGAGACCTGCAAAGCGAGGAGCTAGAAAAGAAAAAAAGGGACATGACACCGCATCTGAGGAAAAGAAGGAACAAAGGTGAGCAAGAGGAGCAAAAGAAGGAATATGTCCACGAACAGAAAAGGCTTAAGGATTAAAGCGCAGATACAGATCTAGCTGAACGAATAGTAACCGGCCGCTGTGGCCAAGCGGTTCTAGACGCTTCAGTCTGGAACCGCTCAACCGCTACGGTCGCAGGTTCGAACCCTGGATGTGTGTGATGTCCTTAGGTTAGTTAGGTTTAAGTAGTTCTAAGTCTAGGGGACTGATGACCTCAGATGTTAAGTCCCATAGTGCTCAGAGCCATTTGAACCATTTTTGAACGAATTGCGGAAAGTCAGCTGCAGGAAACGGACGTGTACTGTATATCTCTGCAACCCTGGTGACGGTGTAGAGAGGCACTTGCGTCACTTGTATTTTGAATATCACAGAAGAAGAAGGCATACTGGAATGTCCCAATTCAAGGATAGAAGCAGTACCTGACATAGGAGAAGGCGAGGAACGTCACATACATAGATTATGAAATTAAGCTCCGTCAACAGAGCTTCACTTCAAACGGACATAATTACATCAAAACAGAACATTTTGAAGAGTTTAAAAAACACATAGCTTTCTGACGAAATGAAAGCAACGAAATCTAGTTGGATCAGAAGTACAGTCGTCGAATGAGATTCTCGAGACACAAAACATTCTAAAGAAAACTCATTAATGATTTCCTTACCAGACGTATTAATTTTTACGTACCTATTTTACACATCTAGTTCCGTTGGACCAAATTGAGGAGTAAGTCTCCAAGGCCATGGAACGTGTCAGCACATGAAATCGCAATATAAAAGTAATAACAGATAAAATAGAATGTTTATGAACCCAAGAAAAGACAAGCCATAAGTTTATGTGAACGATATCACCAATATAACACAGGAATCAGCTTAATTTTTCGACGAACTCCTCGACAGAGTAGAAAGAATTAGCCATGAGAAAACTCTTCAGTTTCGATTTGAAAGCGCGTGGATTACTGCTAAGACTTTTGAAGTCTTGTAGTAGCTTACTGAAAATGGATGCAGCAGTATACTGCAGACCTTTCTGCACAAGAGTCAAGCAAGTGCGATCCAAATGCAGATTGGATTTCTGCCTAGTATTAACGGAGTGAAAGCTGCTAATTCTTCGGAATAAGCTGACATTGTTAACAAGAAACTACAGTAAGGAATATATATATTGAGAGGCCAATGTCAGAATACCCAGACTAATGAACAGGGGTCGACAAGAGGTTCGCGAACCTACACTATTTGTAACCCGAACTGCCCGTTTCTGAGCCAAAAATATCCTTTGACCATGGGAAGGGTTACCCCAAAATATAATACCACACGTCATAAGCGAATGAAAATAAGCAAAATAGACTACTCTTCGTGTCGAATTATCACATATTTCAGATATCGTTCGAATAGTAAAAATGGCAGCATTAAATCTCTGAACAAGACCTTGAACAAATAGGTATCCCACGAAAATTCACTGTATATCTGAAAACTAGAAATTTGAACTGTTCTCTTTCACTAATCATATTCCCATTCTGTGAAATTAAAACGTTGGATTCTTTTTCTTTTGTGAGTTACAAACTGTAAAAACTGAGTCTTACTGTGATTTAGCGTTATTTTGTTTTCTACAAGCTATGAACTTGTGTCATGAACTGCAGTATTTGAAACAGTGCCAATGTTGCACTCAACATCCTTTACTACCAAGCTAGTATCATCAGACAGAAATATTTTAGAATCACCTGCAAAACTAGAAGGCGTATCATGCATATAAATATGGAACAAATGGTTCAAATGGCTCTGAGCACTATGGGACTTAACTTCTGAGAACCACGCGACTGCTACGGTCGCAGGTTCGAATCCTGCGTCGGACATGGATGTGTGTGAAGTCCTTAGTTCGTTAGGTTTAAGTAGTTCTAAGTTCTAGGGGACTGATGACCTCAGATGTTAAGTCCCATAGTGCTCAGAGCCACTTAACTTCTGAGATCATCATTCCCCTAGAACTTAGAACTAATTAAACCTAACTAACCTAAGGACATCACACACATCCATGCCCGAGGCAGGATTCGAACCTGCGACCGTAGTGGTCCCGCGGTTCCAGACTGTAGCGCCTAGAACCGCTCGGCCACCCCGGCCGGCTAAATAAGGAACAGGAGAGGCCCCAATACTGATCCGTGGGGCATCCCCCATTTGATCGTGTCCCACTCAGACCCTATATCAAAACCATTCTCAACACTGTGGATAATGACCTTTTGCTGTCTGTTGTGAAAGTAATAGGAGAACCAATTGTGAGCTACTTCCTGTATTCCTTAATGGTCCAACTTTTGGAGCAATATTTTGTGATCAGCACAATCATACGCCTTAGTTAAAACAAAAAAAGATGCCTAGTGTTCGAAACCTTTTGTTTAATCCATCTGGCACCTCACAGAGAAAAGAGAATATAGCATTTTCAGTTGATAAACCACTTCGAAAATTGAACTTTATATCTGATAGCCAATTACATAAAATAAAATTATCAATTATCCTTACATACACCGCCTTTTCAATAACCTTAGCAAACACTGATGGCATATAAATAGGTCTAAAATTGTCTACATTATCCTTTTCTCCCTTTTTATAAAGCGGTTTTACTACTGAGTACTTTAATCGTTCAGGAACTTGACCATTCTTAGAGAAAAAATTACAAATAAGGCTAAGTACAGGGCCAACATGTGCACCTCACACGCCTGAAGTTACATGAACTGCTTTAATCTGTTCGCGTGTACTGTTATGAACTTCTTATTCCTTAATTGGAGTACTACATTTGGTCACGAATCCTTACAACGCGAAAAGGTCCTCTCCATGAGTTTGTTTACTTCTTTGGCCGCCCTCTTCTCACACTTCCTTCATTTACTACCTTGGCTCCTGCCTTAAATTCCTTGAGATCTGGAGTGCAATCATAATACTCCTTATTTTCCTCTTTACATTCATTATTAAAGTTCTTTGCCTTCTGATGCATCTGGTGCATCCCTTCCTTTAGTTCCATTACATAAGCATCGTCATTGTATTGCACTTTGGCCAGATCCCGCTGTAGGATCCCGGTTATGTTGCATATTCTCATTACATAAGCATCGTCATTGTATTGCACTTTGGCCAGATCCCGCTGTAGGATCCCGGGTATGTTGCATATTCTCACGAAAAATGACTCAATTACAGTGAACCCAGTTGATAAATGCAGTGTGGTGTTGTATACAACAGTGGCAAAATGCATCCATTTATCCCAAATTTCCTCTTTCGTTGCCACATAATGGCGCAGATATTCTGTTAATGTTTGATGTTCCGAGTACTCCATTCATTTGCGTATGGTAGCACAACACTGAATCTTCTCGGTCTTCAGAACACAACAAACATTCTTTAGCATGTTACTAAGGAAGTCGGTTCCTTGGCCACTCACAAGGGGAGGCCGCCAATTGTGAAATTCAGATTCGATTCATACTGCGCATAATAAAAGCTCATGGCCAGAGGTGTAATGTGGCAAAGCACCAAGATGCACTTCTCAGCCGTTGTCGAGAAAATCGACAGTTAAAAGAAACCGTTGCGGTGAAATACTCTCTACGATTAACAGTTTTCTACAGCGTCGTGGCGCAGCGGTAAGCGCTCGGGTTCGTAATCCATAGGTCGCCGGATCGAATCTCGCGCCATGCAACCTTCTTTTTTTTTTTTTTAGTATTTGTTTTTTGTAATTCAAATGTATACACACACACACACACACACACACACACACACACACACACACACACACGCACACGCACATATATATATATATATATATATATATATATATATATATATATATATATATAATTCCCGGCTATCAGTTGCAACAATTGTGCATATTATAAGTTGTTGAAAGTCGTTTGTCGTGGAAAAACTGACGACTTCGAACGTCATTATGTTTTCCGCAAACAAAGTTGTATTTCACAAATGTTATTAATTGTCTTCATAATGTTAACCACGTATAGTTAACGGAAGACGTAGAAACGATATTCCGAAACGAATACGTATAGCGTAAGTCAAACGTTCGAATTATAATAGAGACCCCACGAACACAAATTTGCTGTGGCAGGTATGAAATATAAACTCCGTTACTCGCTCGTTACACTTGAAGGACAGATGTTGAATGGGCCGAAACGAGCCGCCGCATAACAGCGTAGTTGCCTGCTAACTTCGAAAGAAGGTAGATGCGGTCCCTAGCGCAACATATAACATCGTCGAAAATCAGTGCGGACGTGAAAACTTTGGTACACCCTGTAAAACAAACGGAAAAATGGAGGCGGTACAATTGGAGAGCGATCCGCCTTCACCAACATGCATAAGCAATTCATTAATAGTATATATATATATATATATATATATATATATATATATATATATATATATATATTTGAATTACAAAAAACTAATAATAAAAAAAATTGCATGGCGCGAGATTCCATCTGGCGACCTTCTCATTACGAACCCGAGCGCTTACCGCTGCGCCACGACGCTGTTGAAAATTATTAATCGTTGAGAGTATTTCACCGCAACGGTTTCTTTTAAGTGTCGATTTTCTCGACAACGGCTGAGAAGTGCATCTTGGTGCTTTGTCACATTATACCTCTGGTCATGAGCTTTTATTATGCGCAGTATGAATCGAATCTGAATTTCACAATTGGCGGCCTCCCCTTGTCAGTAAAACTGATAGTATCCCATAACTGCAAATTATTCTCTGTACGAAGCCTCAAGCTACTATGCCAGCACCAGGCTCTGCTACAACGAATTTCGTGAGGGAGACCTGAGACGTTAAGCTTTATCTGTTCCCTTTCTCTTCTGTCTGAAGCGGTCACAATGAGCGAATACATGGTTAGATATTTCGATCAGCGTTAAGGGCATCTTCACCTTATTCTGATTAATATTGTTCATCTGACAACTCTCACAACTTCGAATGTACTCTCCTATGTCTTTCTTCTGCCTTTCTATTATCTATACCTTTTAATGCTACATATGTGCGAATAATTTCTTGGCGTCCACCTTATGGTAAATCGTGAAATCGCTTCACAATAGCTCGCTTCTCCTTTTCACTAATCACTGGTTGCTAGGGGGCATGTACTTCCTCGCCAGTTTCTACCGTATTCCTCATGACTGAATGGAGGTCTTCCGGTATCTGAGCCAATCAGTATGCTACTGTGTTTTGCGATCCCTTTTTGTGGATTATCTTGACTATGGATATGCGCCAACCATTTCAAGGATTTGTGATCAA
Source organism: Schistocerca americana (assembly GCF_021461395.2). Classification (NCBI taxonomy): domain Eukaryota; kingdom Metazoa; phylum Arthropoda; class Insecta; order Orthoptera; family Acrididae; genus Schistocerca; species Schistocerca americana. Next base: position 867,357,127 of record NC_060120.1, on the reverse strand, counting down.
TACATACAATGAATTTTCCTCCGTATACATAAGGTCAGTAGTGCTTTACTGCCCACACTGCAGCTAAGAGCTCTCGCTCGATCGTACTATACCACCTCTTGCGCGGATCAGCGTTCTGGATAAGAAGGCTACTAACAAATTCAGTCTTGGAAATTTGGAAATTTGTGGTGAAGTCTTATGGGACCAAACTGCTGAGGTCATAGGTCCCTAGGCTTACACGCTACTTAATCTAACTTAAACTAACGTACGCTATGAACAACACACACACCCATGCCCGAGGGAGGACTCGAACCTCCGACGAAATCCAGTCTTGATTCTCCTTGACTCAGTAGCTAGCTTGCTAGCGATTGTTGTAATTATGAACTGCTCCATAAAATTTGGATACTGTACGATCGGTGAGCTAACTATTTTCTCTTTCAATACTTGGAAAGTCGATTACTCCTAGTTTGCTCCTTTCTTCCGCAAGTCGTATAAAGGTTTCGCTATTCGACTCCCACTGAAGTCTTTGATAAAACGGCGATAAAACGACAGGATCCCTAGAGAGGTCTTCAACTGCTTCGTGGTACTGAGTCTTCGACACTTTCTTTTATCACGCTCACCTTCTGTTTTAATCCTTTTGTCATAATTATGTGCCCCAAGTAAGTTACCTTATCAACCTGCAGTTTTAAACCGTGGAATCAGAACCTGTCAAACGCTTCTCTAAGTCTGGAACTACGCCCTTCGAACGTAGCTCCGAACACGACCACATCATCTAAATATACAAACATCTTGTGACCCTAGAGTCCGATCAGTCTTTGAAAAGTGGCTCTACTATCTATTATTCCCATCGATGTTCTTTGTATTCGTAACGCCCTTTGAAGTAGAGAAAGCTGTTTCTCTGTACCGTCCTTATTCAACAGTATCTGGTAGTAACCGTTTGCACAGTCTAAAGAGGTGAAGTACTTGGCTTTTCCTAAGTTATCTAAAGTCTCATCAATACTAGGTAGCGGAAATACAGTGCTAATGTAGATGTCGAATGGCTCTGAGCACTATGGGACTTAACTTCTGAGGTCATCAGTCCCCTAGAACTTAGAACTACTTAAACCTAACTAACCTAAGGACATCACACACATCCATGCCCGAGGCAGGATTCGAACCTGCGACCGTAGCGGTCGCGCAGCTCCAGACTGTAGCGCCATAAGCGCTCGGCCACTCCGGCCGGCGATAATGTAGATGTCATTTAATCTCCAGCAGTCCACAAATGTTCTCCACTTTCTATTTCCGGAATCATCAATAACGGGAAAATCCCACCCACTTGTGCTCGGCGTATTGATATCCTTTCTTAACATCGCGCGTATCACATTTCGGAGGGCCTCCTTTTGCGCTTCTGATAGTCAATATAGACGGATATTTGTACTGTATCTTGCGCCTCTGTTTTCAACTTAATTTTATGCTTCACCATCTTAGTATACGCTAACCTATCTCCGGGCAGGTGAAATACATCATGATATCAATACACAATTCAATAACTCAAGTCTTTTCTTCTCTCTTTAAGTGATCCACTCGCAATATTTCCTTTAGTCTACTAATTCAATACCTCGTCTCTTGGTCCACTGAAGCACTATTACATAAGTGGCGTTCCTCGCCTTCTCCTGTGTCCGGTAATGCTTTTGTCTGCACTTTGGGGCATACCAGTATGACATCTTCTTCTGAGGTATCCAAAATACTCGTGACGCAAGTGCCTCTCTAAGCGGTGACCAAGGCTGCAGGCAAATACACGCCAATTTGCAGCTGCTACGTCTCCATTATTTCTTCAGCCAGATCTGTGTTCCTTACTTTAGTCCATAAAATTTTTTTCTTCTCGTGGAGCTATCCGTATAACGTCACGCATACTATTTTTCCCTTCGTCTGTTGCTCATCTTCCTTGTTCCCCTTAGGTGCGGCTTCTTATCCCTTTTTGTCTGTCCTGGTTTCTCGTTTTGGAGGTCTCTCTACTTTCTCGGCTCTAAGTACGATCCTACCTGAATCCCTACTGGTACCTCTGGTGTCGCATTTGCCCTCTCGAAACGTTTGTCTCGGCGCCGTTCTCTACCGGTCTAGAAGATTCGATGGTTCGCCTCCTGTTCCATCTGTAACCGTACTAGTCGGCTCTTGACCCATAGCGTCTTCGATGCGTAATCTATGATTACACTGAAACTCTCGCGGAATTCTCTGCCTAAAATTCCTTCGTGCTGGCCATCTAGCTCGTTCTTCTCTATATGAAACACGTGCTCCACACACACATCTTCATTTATCCTCAGTGTTAACATCGCGGCCTCGCGCGTCTCTTTCACTTCTTTAGTGGTCCCTTTAAGTTATCCGTCGAAGTTACTGCCCACCGTACTCTTCAATGCACAAGATTTAGTATGTAGGACATCCGCAACTGAGAGGTATGATAATAATGTTCAGATTTTCTATATCGTCGCTGATAACGTCAGTTTGCTTGGTTTCTAGACCTCCCGCATGGCCCTCTGCACAGTTGTGGTTGACGTTCCTACTGTACGACTGCCCGACCACATGTTATTTATGTATTACCAAATGGTTCAAATGGCTCTGAGCACTATGGGACTATCTGAGGTCATCAGTCTCCTAGAACGTAGAACTACTTAAACCTAACTAACCTAGGGACGTCACACACATCCATACCCGAGGCAGGATCCGAGCCTGCGACCGTAGCAGCCGCGCGGTTCCGGACTGAAGCGCCTAGAACCGGGCGGTCACAGCGGCCGGCTTTATGTATTACCAAATAATATAATTTCATACATATGAAACGGGATTTTAAAATCGTGTTTTAAATAAATCTTAGTACAACTGAAGCGAATCTCTCTAAGTTAATTATCGTACTCTTCGGTGCTGATTCCGTTATTAAGCTCGCCTGAGCGACACTATCTACAGGGCGTTCCCGTTACAAACTTCTGGCACTTGTAAAGAGTGAGTGCACAATATTTTGAATAGGAACCCACATCCTGGAACGTTCAAGTGGTTCAAATGGCTCTGAGCACTATGGGACTTAACATCTGAGGTCATCAGTCCCCTAGAACTTAGAACTACTTAAACCTAACTAACCTAAGGACATCACACACATCCATGCCTGAGGCAGGATTCGAACCTGCGACCGTAGCAGTTGCGCGGTTCCGGACTGAAGCGTCTAGAATCGCTCGGTCACAATGGCCTGCCCCTGGAACGTCAACCGACAATGCTACAGAGCATCGAAGTTACAGGCGCCGGCGGCTGTAAATGTATGTGTATAGAGGATGATTCCGTGATGATGTTACAGTCTTTATACGACGATGGAGAAGGGTAAATGTGTCAATTTGAGATGAGGGTCCCTGGTTCGGAACCGAACGAGTCCAGAGTTACAAGCGAAAATCGTTCTGATACTTCTGACAGTGGAATACTGTACCGCTACTGTTATTGCTAAGAATGTAGGGTATGCAGCTTTCAGAGGCAGTCGTATGGACCAAATCAAGAAAATAATGTCTAGCAAACATGGCCTTAAAAAGCAGACATAAGGAGCTACGATCACTTGTCCATCTACGCTACTGTGAAAAACATCTCCTCTATTGAACAAGTGCTCACAACTTTTGAGGTATGCATTTTAGAGCCCATGTTTACTCGACATTTTTTCTTGTTTTGGTCCATACTACCACCTCTGAGAGGTCCCTACTCTAAAATCTTAGCAACAACAGTACCAGTACAAGTATTCCGCTGTCAGAGGTAGCAGAACGGTTCTCGCTTATAACTTCGTTTCCGGTACAGGGACACTTACCTCAGATTGATACATTTATCCTTCTCTGTCATCCTAGAAATTTTGTAACATCATCACGCAATCACTCTGAATACACATACATTTACAGACACCAGAGACTATAGCTTCGATGCTCTGTAGAGTCGTTGGATGACATTTCCCGACATGTGTTCCTTTTCAAAATATTATGAACTCAAGCCCTCTAGAAGTCCCAGAAGTTTGTAACTGGAGCCGGCCGTTGTGGCCGAGCGGTTCTAGGCGCTACAGTCCGGAACCGCGCGACCGCTACGGTCGCAGGTTCGAATCCTGCCTCGGTCATGGATGTGTCTGATGTCGTTAGGTTAGTTAGGTTTAAGTAGTTCTAAGTTCTAGGGGACTGATGACCTCAGAAGTTAAGTCGCATAGTGCTCAGAGCCATTTGAACCATTTTTTTGTAATGGGAATTTCCGAACAACCTATATAATGGAACTTGTAGTTCCGGTGCTTCCCTGCGCGCATCTTTTATTTGCAGCATCATTTCTGCCCTTGCTGTCTTCTGAGTACAGCTTTGCAGCAAAGGTCGTTTGCATACCCATGATGTTCTTTCGTTTTCCGGTTTCTGAGTCTTCATACTCGCTAGCCTAGCATCGGCATTACACTGAAATGTAACATTTTATGTGTCTCACCTGATCAAACGGCCCTGGGCGCCCTTGATAGTCGCATTGGCGACACATAGTCAGTCACTTGCTTCCAGTTTCCCTCTGTGATGAATTCTGCATAGTGTTTCCTCTATCCTTCCCGGCGGCTGTGGAGGATGGGGCGCCCGTTTCTCTGCTTCGTAACAACTCGGCTGCAAGACGTCTATTTCCCTGAAGTGTTTCTCCTTAGTGCTGTTCCTTGCACGATGGCCTCCTCTCTGACACCTAAAACAGTAATCCCTCGGGCGCCTCGGGCGATTGGATTCACCGAAATTTCCTTTACAGGAGGAGATGGATTTTTCATCTCTTAGTGCTAGAAGCACTGCTCATTCTAATGTTAAATCCTCTTCTCTTGCTCTCACCACTGTTTTAATCCTCTCATCTTCGGTTCCCTGTATGGTAACTGCTCGCACCAGCTTCCCAGTTGGGGCATGGTTCAAATGGCTCTGAGCACTATGGGACTTAACATCTATGGTCATCAGTCCCCTAGAACTTAGAACTACTTAAACCTAACTAACCTAAGGACAGCACACAACACCCAGTCATCACGAGGCAGAGAAAGTTGGGGCATGGCTACCCGGAACATCTGATGCCTTCCTTACTCCCTGGATGGCTTCTCAAAATTGGTGTTGTTCTATGTCAACGTGTCTCACCCCTTCGGTCATAGCTTCGGCCCTCTTCTGTCTATTAGAGAATAATAAGTTTGCATGGTAACCCAAAGTTCTTTTTGACTCATACTTCTCTAATGAAATTTCCTTCACATTTGCCAAAGTTGCTATCAAATCGAGTACAAGTAGTTTGCTTCGAGCTGCACTCACAATCCTACTTTTGACAAATTTTAATAGCATGCTATGACTATGGTTGGCGTTAGTTCGAATGCCAGGCCACAGTCGTCCACTAATTTCCTAAGTTCATCTTTGTTTACTGCAAAAACCCTCTGGATGAACTTAAATGCGTCAGACAGGAGTTTATGTTGAGCGGGGACCCCACTACCTTCAAGATTCATATTAAGTATTTTTTCTTTTTTTTTCGCAGTTGTAGACCTCGTTTCCATACTAAGTTGTGATTCAGTCACAGTGTTTCTCGGTCAGGTGGCGGTACTGTTTTGACGTCTCGTGCAGGTGAAAGGTCGGAATTCTGTGTGGTCAGCACACATGTGCCGCAGTTTCAAATGTCGGTGTCCCCGACCTCGGTTGTCGTAACTGCTGCGAGCGCGTCCTGACTTGTTTACCGCTGCTGGCTGCTCTGCGTAGCATCGTAATTATTCGACGCGGGACGATGACTTCTTCTTTCTTGCTTATCTCGTGCTGCACATTAAAAACGATTGCTCTGCCTGTGTACCATATCTGATCTACCTCGAAAACTAAAGCCGGTTCGTTCTAAGACAGGGCTTGCTAGTTCTCTAAAGAGAAAATCCTACCTCCCGTACTCCAAGGCACCCAACTTCTTAGTACAGGTACTCAGCCAGAAATAGAAGCCAATACCCACACCTGGTAATGCACGTGATGCTCCGTACAGGAGTGGAACGGCGACGGAATAAACATGAGATTTTTCAGAGCTCTGTGGTTTGGAGACAGGAAAGAAAGACTTCGACGTAGCTTAAAGGAGTTAGATATGGTGATGACAGTGAAATGAGACTCTGGGTTGGTTGACTTGTCTGCTTCTTATTGCTTCTACACGTGTTAGCAATGAACATGCAGAAGAGCATACATGCTTGTTTATAAGGACATAGATTATGCTTTCTAGATTCTCCAATCAGTTATCAGGACGAATGGCATCCTCGACCCATAACTTTGTTAAGATTCGGATACACGTTGTAATGCATGGTACTGCAGATCACGTTCCATGAAAATACCAGTTTCTATTGCTTAAATCGAACCTTTAGGTTCGCCGGCCGCTGTGGCCGAGCGGTTCTAGGCGTCTCAGTCCAGAACCACGCGGCTGCTACGGTCACAGATTCGAATCCTGCCTCGGGCATGGATGTGTGTGATGTCCTCAGGTTAGTTAGGTTTAAGTAGTTCTGGGACTGATGACCTCAGATGTTGAGTCCCACAGTGCTTACAGCCATTTGAACCATTTGAACCTTTAGGTTCAAATACTTGTCACAGTGTATGTGACATGTAGTCAAAGATACAAGTAGACAAGTGTACGACATAAATCAATATCCCTAGCCGAGATGTACGTACAGGCTTGCTTTGCAAGTTCTTCTTGGTACACAAAGTTAACTGGGTTTAATACTCGTTCACACAGTATCTGTTGTAGGTTCGTTCATCCCAGGCTGCTGTCTTCGCTGTATCTCTCGAATTCCGCCGATCTCTCACTTGCTTGGCGTTCGAGGGCCTCTGCATACAGCGTTTGAGGCTTTTACAAATACAACGTTTGGAACTTAAATATTGGCAAATCTATATGTACAACTTATACAAAATAGATAAATGTTTCAAAGTTTTACTGTCCTTCAGAGTAGTCACCAGAATTGTGTATAACCAGTTTTCAGTGATGTGGAACTCGTAGGATATCTTTAGCAGCGCCAGTTGTGTTAATAGTTCGAGACGAGCGGTCTGTTTCCCGAATCTCTGTAACAGTTCTGAAACGAATGCCAAGAAGTGTTTCCTTCATCTTATGAATCAAATTGAAATCACAAGGGCTTAAGTCCTGGGACTGTGGTGGATTGCAAGCTGTGTTCCAAAAATGAACAGCTTAGAGAAAAAAGCGGTGACACTTTCTTCAGGATCCGCCCATCATTTTGTAGGACAATGCCCGGTCTCGTGTGGCACCAACTTGCGACTGATTTTGTCGATCGATGGGGCTTGATTCCTGAGGTGAAGGAACCACTTTATTGCATTCATTTCAGAACTGTTACAGAGATTCGTGAGGCAGTAGACCACTCCACTCGATGTATCAACACATCTGGCGCTGCTAAATGTGTCCTACGACTTCCACATTGCTAGCAAGGGGCTATACACTATGCTGGTGACTATTCTCAAGGACAGGAAAACTTTGAAACATGTGTCTGCTTTGTGTGGGTTGTAAATAAATATTTGCCACTATTAAAATTCCAACCCTCGTATATGATACAAGTCTGCTTCGCTTTGCTTTTTATCTCCAATTCCCAATCAGTGAGCGTAAAATCAGTGGCTTCTCAATGCGTATGTTCTCTTAATGAGCTGACAAAAGCGACTTGCACTGTACGCCTCTACCTACGTTACAAGGCTTACAGATAATACTCAGACGATTTTCCTCTTTTTTTTAGTAATCATTCATGATTCGGTCATTACACAATGTCACTGACCTTTTTTACGGTTAACATTCACATTTTTTAAATCCAATTTTTAGCGATTTTAGTTGCGTAATTTCACTTACAATTTCAGTTAGTAATAATATGAAGTTGAAATTTCCGTGGCAGTGTTTGCGGTGGTTGGTACACCGGATGAATCAGCTAAAACGTCCACTGCAAATATTGCAGAAATGGAAAGTCCTATTGATGTGCAGTTTTCGCAGAATGGATTGGTAACCAGGGGCTCGTATTATTAGCCAATAAACGGACTGTAATAATACTTTGAAAGTGCGTTCTTTGACAACCATACACTTTTTAAATGGAGCAATGGCTATTGAGGTTAACAAACTAAAAGTGAGGTAAATTAGAATGTCAGTGGTGTTTGTGGCACGAGTCTACTGCGAGTCGTTTAACTGATACTGCATTTTGAAAAAGTTTCCACACCGTCAACTTGATTGCGCCATTCAATCTGCATAGTTGCCAGGTACGATGTCGTTGTTTGCTTTACAGAGTGCTTGTGTTTCCCTTGAGTGCACTGCGACTTGCAAGTCAGTTAATGTGCGACAGTCTAAGCAGTAGGTCGTGAGTGGACGATGAGATATACCAATCCAGAAAAAGCCGACATCCTCATGGTGTATGGAGAGCGTACGAAGAATGCAGTTCGTTCCTGTACGGTGTATGCGGCAAGATGTCCCAATAGACGTCAACCATCTCGGCAGTTATTTATCAACCTTTTCAACCACTAACGTGAAGGCAGTACTGGAAAAAAAAATCAAGAAGATTGACGAGCCTCAAACCTCACTCTTTGAACAGCCACTTTCATTTGAAAATTCTGGTCGTGTCATTGAGAAACAAGTGGAACGTTTTTATCAAGATATCAGTTCGCTGGTATACCAACATAATGGTATAGTATTGTTGGTGACATAACCGAAACGCACAGCAGACATGTCATCGGAGAAAAAACTAGATTAATTCTTTAAGGAGAAGAGAGAAAGTAAATGCATGCAATGAACACGTATTTCCTATGTAACAATGAGCCTCTTTCATGTTTATATTTCAATAAAATCTCTATTAATATCGGAAAATTGAATTATTTTTCATTCCAGTTAGATACTTTGCGAATTTTCTAGTTTATAACGATGCCACATTGTCACAAAACTGTTGTTGTTGTTGTTGTTGTGGTCTTCAGTCTTGAGACTGGTTTGATGCAGCTCTCCATGCTACTCTATCCTTCCCAGTACTTACTGAAACCTACATCCTTCTGAATCTGCTTAATGTATTCATCTCTTGGTCTCCCTCTAGGATTTTTACCCTCCACGCTGTCCTCCAATGCTAAATTTGTGATCCATGGACGCCTCAGAACATGTCCTACCAACCGGTCCCTTCTTCTTGTCAAGTTGAGCCACAAACTCCTCTTCTCCCCAATTCTATTCAGTATCTCTTCATTAGTTACATGATCTACCCATCTAATCTTCAGCATTCTTCTGTAGCACCACATTTCGAAGTCTTCTATTCTCTTCTTGTCCAAACTGTTTATCGTCCATGTTTCACTTCCATACATGGCTACACTCCATACAAATACTTTCAGAAACGACTTCCTGACACTTAAATCTATACTCGATGTTAACAAATTTCTCTTCTTCAGAAACGCTTTCCTTGCCATTGCCAGTCTACATTTTATATCCTCTCTACTTCGACCATCATCAGTTATTTTGCTCCCCAAATAGCAAAACTCCTTTACTACTTTAAGTGTCTCATTTTCTAATCTAATTCCTTCAGCATCACCCGTTTTAATTCTACTACATTCCATTATCCTCGTTTTGCTTTTGTTGATGTTCATCTTATATCCTCCTTTAAAGACACTGTCCATTCTGTTCAGCTGCTCTTCCAGGCCCTTTGCTGTCTCTGACAGAATTACAATGTCATCGGCGAACCTCAAAGTTTTTATTTCTTCTCCATGGATTTTAATACCTACTCCGAATTTTTCTTTTGTTTGCTTTACTGCTTGCTCAATATAAAGATTGAATAACATCTGGGAGAGGCTACAACCCTGTCTCACTCCCTTCCCAACCACTGCTTCCCTTTCATGCCCCTCGACTCTTATAACTGCCATCTGGTTTCTGTACAAATTGTAAATAGCCTTTCGCTCCCTGTGTTTTACCCCTGCCACCTTTAGAATTTGAAAGAGAGTTTTCCAGGCATAATTGTCAATAGCTTTCTCTAAGTCTACAAATGCTAGAAACGTAGGTTTGCCTTTCCTTAATCTTTCTTCTAAGATAAGTCGTAGAGTCAGCATTGCCTCACGTGTTCCAATATTTCTACGGAATCCAAACTGATCTTCCTCGAAGTCGGCTTCTACCAGTTTTTCCATTCGTCTGTAAAGAATTCGCGTTAGTATTTTGCAGCTGTGACTTATTAAACTGATAGTTCGGTAATTTTCACATCTGTCAACACCTGCTTTCTTTAGGATTGGAATTATTATATTCTTCTTGAAACCTGAGGGTATTTCGCTTGTCTCATACATCTTGATCACCAAATGGTAGTTTTGTCAGGGCTGGCTCTCCCAAGGCTATCAGTAGTTCTAATGGAATGTTGTCTACTCCCAGGGCCTTGTTTCGACTCAGGTCTTTCAGTGCTCTGTCAAGCTCTTCACGCAGTATCATATCTCCCATTTCATCTTCATCTACATCCTCTTCCATTTCCATAATATTGTCCTCAAGTACATCACCCTTGTACAGACCCTCTATATACTCCTTCCACCTTTCTGCTTTCCCTTCTTTGCTTAGAACTGGGTTTCCATCTGAGCTCTTAATATTCATACAAGTGGTCCTATTTTCTCCAAAGGTCTCTGTACGGGACAGATAAAAACTGGGATCAGATATGGATTGAGTGCCTAAAAACCCGTGGGGCTGTTGCTTAACACAGATTAATGAAAAACGTTTTCGTCGTTGTCGTGAAGTAACGCGACGCGGCACTGGCGGACGTACCAGACGGGCAGGTGGCTACGCGTGGGCAAGGCTGTCCCGCTGGACCTCGTGGGGCACCCTTGACCTTAGCAGCTGGGTCTGGCCGAGTATCGTCGGCGGCCGGGCCGGTCGCTCTACCGCGAAGCCGGTGCGCCTGCGTCATATACTAACACTGCATGCACGGCAGCCAGAAATCCCCACAATTAAACGCGCACGCTGTCTAAATTACGTCACTGGCTATAGGTTTCCCCAACAGCTAGTAGGGAAAGTTCAATCCTTACTGATGAATTTTCCACGCGTATGACAAGATCATAAACATTTAATAACCACTCTCAAAAATCAAGCTGTGACCGTGATTATTGGTTGTGATCTTAATCCTTGTCTACACATTCACGCGTCAGTGCGACACATTTTTCCCAACGATGGATGGCGTGATGTAGATAAATTACTAAATCTACTAATTAAAATAACTGAAGATAATAAAAGCAAACCCAATATAACTTCATATGAAATAGTTTGAACAACAAAACGTAAAGAACCTAATAAAGAATAACATCAGTTTGATGATCAAACAGCAATTCTTACAGTACAGACTTCCAATCTACTGCAACGTAATAAAACTGCATAATAAAGATAACACGTATAAGTTAAACAATGAAAAATAATTCTGATATCAAAAGAAATCATTAAGTTAAAATTATAGAGTGAATAATTTGGTAAAACAGGAATGGATCATACTTTGCAAACTAATTTAATTGGATCTCTTAGATAAAAGTGACGTGGCTCACGTCAGTCTGTACTCAAATCCTGTAGGAATTTAAAGGTCGAACAGACGTAATTACTGGGCTCCTGCTCCCAAAATTTTTCTAAATCCATCGTCGAGGTAGCAGCCTGATTTGTCGATATGAGCTCTCAAAAGCAACTACGCTGTTATTTTTAAGGTAACTTAATCTTATGATAACAAGTTATGGATTGTCAGAAATATAAATTAATGATTTAAATATGAAGAGTTTATTTATTCTTTATGTCACCCCCTTAAAACATAATCATTAAATATAGAAAGATCAGCAAAAGGCTACATAAAAATATAATCTCAAGTTCTACAGTGTCTCCTCGTCATAAAGACAAATTTATGCCTTTTGAATATGCACTGCAGCAGTGCAAGAAATGTTCCATCTCGAAAATCGCCTCTTCGTCATTCCACATGTACACTTATATTCCGCAAGCCACCTTACGGTGTGTGGTGGTGGGTATTTTGTGAACCACTGTCGCCGTTTGCGTGAACAACAATTGCTGGTGATCCTCCATGTGGGCTCAAAGATCTCTGTGTCTTGATGGTCTTCTCATGAGATATACGTAATAGGAAGCAATATACTGGTTGACTCTTCTTCTAGGAACACACGCTCTCGGAAATTTAACAGTAAACCACAAAGTGATGCAGAGCGTCTCATTGGTAGTGTCTCCAGATGGGTTTACTGAGCATTTTCATGACGCTTTCATGCTTAGTAAATGAACCTGTAACAAAATACCCTGCTCTTCTTTGGATCTTCTCAATTTCCTCTATCAGTCCTATCTGGTACAGATCCCATACTATTAAGGAATATTAAACTATGGGAAACGAGTATTTTGTAAGCTAGTTCCTTTGTTCAGGGACTACATTTCCTGAGGATTTTTCCAATGAATCTCAGTCTGGTGTCTGCCTTACTCGGGATGAATTTTTTGTAGCCATTATATTTCATATCGCTCTGCACTCATACTCCTAGATATTTTACAGAAATAAATTCTGCCATTAATTGTTCTGCATTTGTGTAATCTGTTATATACATAAACCATAATGTATGTGTGTATGTCTGGGATCTCCTCCCCTTTATTGATTTCTGCCAAATCTGGCACAGATAGAGCATACCTCATGAGTATCAGTATTGAGGGATTTATAACCTCCTAGCTCTAACTGAAGTGGAGATACGGGCAACAACGTGTTTTTTGAGCTTCAGACATACATGCTGTCCTGCAAACACGGGTGTGTTGTGTGGGAACAGTGTCAGCCTGCCAAATCACCTACTTTGCAGGGCAGCCTACATCTCAAGGGCAAGAAATGGTTTATCAGGTCCTGACATGTATGTTACCCTGTATGACAGGTGTGTTGCACTAGAGTAGTATAGGCCTGCTTTACTGTGCTATATTGTAGGGTTATATGTGCTGATGAGTATGACTCGAGGAGGTTGAGATGGATAGAGGAGGGGATGGACAGAGCTAGGGGAATGACGAAATGGACAGAGAGAGGTGGAAGTTGTAGAGGGGTAACGGACAGATGGAAAAGAGGTGGTGGAGATGGGAAGGGCGAGGGGGGTTGGAGGGTATGGTCAGAGGCAGGGAAGTAATATATGGTCAGAGAAAGAGGGGATGGAGGAAGTGGACGAAGAGAGAGTGAAGAGGATAAAATAGGGGTGGGAGGATGGGGTGGACAGACAGAGGGAGGAAGATGTGAATACTGAGAGGGGAGGAAGACGTGTGTTCCGTATTTGTGTCTAATGTGCGTGTGGGTGAACCCAAGGAGAAAAGGCTAGTAATACAGTAAAAAGTCTTGCTTACTGTGTGTTCGCAATACGTTACTACGTTTATGTCGAGGGTAAGTTGCCATTCCCTGCACCACGTGTCGATCCTCTGCAGATCTACCTGCAGTCCGCTACAATTTTCTAGTGCCGTGACATCCCTGTATACAACAGTATCATCCGCGAAAAAGATCATGGAACTTCTGACTTTAGCTACCTATATCTGCGTAAAGTCAACAGAAATTGCGTCTGACGACACGTAACTGTTTCTTCATCCGAAGAAAGAGTAACAAGTCACTGGGAGCCATGTTAGAAGAATACAGGTTGTTGGGCAAATTTCTATTGCCCAAAGAAGCAGCATTTGTAACTGTGACTTCCTCAGAATGAGCTGTGACGGTAGAGTGGGGCAAATACCCCCTTGGACAGCTTCTCGTGATGCTCTGTAACCTCAACAAGAGATTTCGGTAATATGTTGCTGTGACTATTCACAAAACACATTTAGCTTGCCTTGTTCGACTATAGTTGGGCTTCACCCTCTTCCGGCAGTAGTGAATCCGTATGTTTCCATTGCTTTCTTTGCTCCTTTGTCTCGTAGTCATAGTGATACACCCACAGCTCGCCCATGGAGGCTAGGCGGCTAAAGCAGCAATCTGGTTTGATTTGACACAGCTGTAACATTTGCGCTGATGCCTCGGTTCGGCAGGCTTTTGTAATGAGCGCGAGCAGTCGCCGAAGGGTAACATCTGAGGCAAACGTCGCTGCATTTTGATGTACATGTTATATGGGAGACCGCAGGACCTACTATGGACTTTCATGGTTTGGTATCGTCTCCACACATTGGACTTCATAGTCTACTTCATAACAGGAGGCACTCGCTCATGTTCGGTTTCACGGGAATACAGCACATCGAACATTTTGGTTAGGGGGATGAATGTAAGACTTAGAGCTCCACTTGATTCCTTCCTCACCTGTAAAGGGCTCCTAGTCCTACTATAGACACGCCACCTGCGTTCAAGTGGATGAGCAGTGATAAATCCTGTACATCTTCCAGAGCAGACAGTATACACTGGAAAGGCATTTCCCCCACAGACTCATTCAAAGTAGATTCTAATTTCTTGACAGCAGTCAGAGTGATTTCTGTCTGCTTGCGAACAGCAACTAACTCATCCCGTGTCTGAGAACAGCATTCACAGTGCTGCTTTATTTCGACTGGTAAAATGTTCATATGAATACTGAATAATTAACTTTAAGCTAGCGTCGCTGATACTGAGTTAATTATATATATTCACTTTAAGATCTGGAGCTAAAACGCCCAAGAAAAGGATCTGCCTAAATAAAGAGATACAAATCCACAGTACAGATTTCTCGAAGATAACTTTATTTCTGGAACTTTTGTCAAGAATGTGGGTCTCACGGGGCGTGCCGGCGATAAATCCCTGCAGACGCACTATCCTCTGTGCCCTCGGTGGCGCAGATGGATAGAGCGTCTGCCATGTAAGCAGGATATCCCGGGTTCGAGTCCTGGTCGGGGCACACATTTTCAACTATCCCCGTTGATGTATATCAACTCCCGTCAGCAGCTAATGGTATTGATTTAATTGTAATTTCGTGCAACAATGTCTAAAAGCGTGTTAATGTATGACAAATGTCGATAACATTCATTGCTGCCGTTGTGGGAAACTAAACTGAGCTCGATATGGCAGCTAAAACATGCGCAAAGCGTAATATCGAAACCTAAAAGTAAACTCCGTCCTCATGCCGGTAGTGACGGATCGCCGTGTCATCCTCTACCAATGGCGTAATAGGATGCTGTATGGAGAGACGTGGAGTCAGCATACTGCATACGAGCATTTATAAACTCAGTCTATTGCTATCTCGTATTTAATTTCAGATGTCAGATTTAATAAAGCAAATGACACAAATCTGGGAGATAAAATAAGGAAATTACTTGATGAGCTGGAGCAAGGGGAGAATGTCAGTAACATTTATGACTCTACAAGTTAAGATGAACCCGTTAACGTTGAAGAGGATGATATTGACCCTACAGATGGCGACAGTGAAGAACGCCAAATTACAATTGTTGGTGCAGACCCTCCATATTCTGGCAAAAAGGGAGCGATCCTCTGTTGCGATCAAGAAAGCGACCCAGGATTGTTTCTTTATCTTCCTCGTCTTCACTGTCACCCGTCATTTCAAACTCAGCTAAATGTGTTTCTTCATCTTTCGATGGTAAATACTACATCATTCGACCTCGACAGATCTCGCTGCAGGGTAAGGATGGACGTCCCTGGTCATCTGTAGCTCCTAAAAAAAAAGACAGCGCGCACACCTCAAAGAAATATTATTCATCATCTTCAGTCCCCTATCAATGGCGCTAGAAATGCCGCTACGTCGTTAGAAATATTTTCTTTATTTTTCACAGATGACATGTTACAATTAATAGTAAATCACAAGAACGAGGAGGTAATGAGAAAATATCAAAATATCAAAATCCAACGATCACTCAGAATTAAAAGCTTTAATTGGTACCCTGATCTTTGCAGCAACTTTGAAGAATAACCATTTATCAACTCGTGAATTATTTGACAGTAATTTATGCAGCCCTAGACATAAAGCAGCCATGCGTTCCGAGCGATTTGAGTTTTTAATTTCTTGGTCTGAGGTTTGATGATAAGTTGACTCATGAGGAACGAAAGCAGTCCGATCCATTTGCAGCTATCAGGGAATTATGGGATGAATTTGTTATCAATGTCGTAACTATTAAAATGGACGAACTACTCCTTGCTTTTCGTGGTAGATGTCCGTTTCGTATGTTCATAGCTAGCAAGGCCGCTAAATATGGGATTAAAATTGTTACGGCGTGTGGCGCAGGAACAAAATATATGGTTGATGCTTCCCCTTATCTCGGCAAAGGCACAGATACTAACGGTCTACCATTTGGAGAATACCACGTGAAGGAGCTCTCAAAAACAATGAGAGGATCTAACCGAAATGTTACAGTTGGTAACTGGTTCACATCTATTAAGTTAGCCGACGATCTGCTACAGGAGAAACTCACTCTCGTTGGTACTTTGAGACACAATAAGCGAGAAATACCTCCAGAACTACTTATAACCAAGGAAATGACTCTTGTCTCATATAAACCTAAGGCAAATGAAATAGTCCTTCCGTTATCTACGATGCACGACCAAGCTGAAATAGATGAAGTAACTAAGAAACCTAAGATGATTCATTGGTACAACGACACAAAAGGTGGCGTTGATTCATTAGACCATATGTCTCGCGACATTTCTTGCAGCCGGAAGATTAAACGCTGGCCTTTGTGTGTCTTTTACGAAATTCTGAACATTATGTATGTTAATATGTGGGTAATCCACGTTCACAACACCATCTGAATGGAGAACGTCCTGAAGAGGAAACATTTCCTAATACGACTAAGTGAAGAGCTACTCTCACCATGGATGCAACGCAGGTTACACGTACCAAGAATGTCAAATGTCGTGCACCTCACTATACAGTCTGTCCTTGGAATCGAACTCCATCGTAAGAACATTGGTGGAAATGCTAGAATATCATCTGCCCCGAGGAAGACTATCTGTCACATCTGTCCGTCAAATATGAGAAGAACGACAACAACGTTTTGTGCTGTTTTTTGTAAGGCATTTTGCAGAGTTGGTTCAAATGGCTCTGAGCACTATGGGACTTAACATCTATGGTCATCAGTCCCCTAGAACTTAGAACTAACTAACCTGAGCACATCACACAACACCCAGTCATCACGAGGCTTTTGCAGAGTATTGAGCGCAATTATGCATTAATTGATCGAAATAAATGTTCTCATTGTTGTCAAAAACTGTTGTGTCTGTGATAATAGACTGTGGTCTATACTGTTTATTAGTGATAATTAATAAATAATAAAATGCGTTACCAAATTTTGCTTACTTTTTGTTATGTCGTAAAAATTACGAGCGTTTGTAACATTGGATAACTGAAGAACGTTTGTGTTCTAGGGTTTGGTACTGTAATACGTGACGGTAAATTTAATTGTTCGTTTGCGGCACCTCTCTAGCGCAAGTGGTGGATATTTTGAAAAGATTATGATGGGATTGTAAACACTGTTTGCAGAAGATGAGACAATTCATGTATGCTGATAGGAGCTTTTTCACCACTATTTCGAAACGCATGTATAAAATTGTTACAGCTTTAACAATAAACATAATGTTTCTGGCGTTTATCTGTCGATTCTTTCAAGCTGTTTGATTTTAAAACCAGGAAGTCCTCTGTTGGGCACACTGTATCTATTGATGAGTTCTACAGATTAATCTTTTACATAGTCCTCTCTGTTTGCGCGTATCAAATATGTTTTAGTGATAATGAGTTTTGCAAACAATCGATTTCGTGAATAGCGAAGTCACTTACACGGAGGGATAAGTGTCTTTATTGTTTATTTTAGAGCTTATAGTAAAACTGCTCTAACACATTTTTTCTATTTCACTCTCAGTAAGACAATTTCTCTGACGCAACTATGTCATGGGTCTGATAACATACCATGGAGTAGCAGTGCATTTAAAATTGAGATTCTCTGTTATTGTATTTAGTTAGATAACACACTACCTGGAAGTTCACGCCTCTCTCGACGGTGAAAAGCTTCGCTAAGGAAGCTGTTTAATCATTTCTGCGTTACACCTCGGTGCGTTTAGACGAAGTACAGTGGTATCCACTTCTACGTAAATCAGGTTTACTTTTGCCACATACCTGAACGTGGATTCACAGAACATTGTTGTAGATGTGGATGTCCTGGTGAAGATGTTCCGTCGCTTTCTTGCATCCAGCGTAAGGAAGAGAGAGTCAGCTAGCCTTGGAGATCTCAAGAGGTCAGCAGGTTTAACGTCCTCAGCGGACGGGAAACCCATCTTCAAACTAGCCGTCTTCTCACGTCATTTCGTGCCAACCCAACCGAAAAGTATCACTTCACAGCAGCTACGAATCTCACTGCTTCCACAACCGGAATGTACATGCCTGTGCCTTCTATGCAGGTCACATCAAGAAAATGCCTCCGTTTGATTTACTTATTTCCTTGGTTTTAGACTGTGCCTCATCCGTTTTTGTGTCATTATTTTAAGGAAGATTGTGCATTTAAACATCAGAAACAGAGCTTTACGTTACACGCTATAAATTAAGTCTGCTGAGTCCTGCACTGCTTTTAATGATTAAATTACGGCAGTAGTCACTCGTTTGTTACGGAACAGACTAGCGAAAAGTCTTTCGGTGGCAAGTCACCATCCAAGAGTATCTTTGTTCACAGCTGGCCGTTGAAATTACTGCATCAGGAAAAGTAGCAATTAACGCAATTTCACGTAGTGTGTGTTTAAAGTATAGCAGGAAGAATACACGATTAAATTTGTAACTGATTTGGAAGTACCCAGAGTGGGAAATTTAATACACACAGTGGCCACCTCTGGCAGCAGTAGTACATCCAACCTAGCTGGAAGTCAACTGGAACGAAGATTGGATAACAGGTACGGTTACGTCATTTCACGCTGCTTCATCTCTATTGGCCGAATGCACCAACCTCGGTCGAAAAGGAAGATAACTGAGGTCTCACGATCAAGGTTAAAAGCAATGTGTCTGCGGTACACCGATGTTGATTTGAACTCCGCTCGAGCAGGCCATGAAGGCCGAACGTTACCGACTGGCCGTCGTGTCATCCTCAGTCCACAGGTGTCACTGGATGCGGATATGGAGGGCCATGTGGTCAGCACACCGCTCTCCCGGCCGTATGTCAGTTTGCGAATCAAGTGGCTCCTCAGTTTGCTTCACAAGGGCTGAGTACACCCCGCATCCCAACAGCGCTCGGCAGACTGGATGGTCACCCATCCAAGTGCTGGCCAAGCCTGACAGTGCTTAACTTCGGTGATCTGAAGGGGAACCGGTGTTACCAATGCGCAAGGCCGTTGGCACCAAGGTTAATTGCCAGCCAGAAAATCGTCAACCAGCAATGCATTTGACGGCGATTAACTCCGCGTATTGCAATGGCAGGTGCCCTGAAGATGCATAGACGTTTATAGAGAAACGAATTTACATCCGGCCGCCTTTATACACAAGTTTCCTAGACAATCGCTGGTGGGTGACGTCATTGGCATGTGTTCTCACTTTCGTCGACAAGCAGAAGTGTGTTTATATTTCTCTACTAGTCTGTTCGTTTATATTTGGGGGAATGGAAAGGAAAAGGAGAGAACATCAAATTTTCAAAGTATGAGATGGATATACTTCTCTAATTGGCCTGTGCAATTGCATCAGTTTTTGAAAATAAAAGAACTTACAGCTTCAGTATAAAAAGAGAAATTTTCAATGTCTCGTTTTGGTCAACATTTATTTCGTTTTTTTTTTCGTTCATTTCGAATGCCTACGTCATTTAAATATAAAATTCATCAAATATATGCTAATTACCACATTTAATCTCCACTTTTATGAAAAATTAACGTCTTTTTATTTCTGACTGTATACTGCACACAAAAATCCAGTTTTTATTGCAAACAAAAATTCTTAATTACCAATCATTGATAAAAGTCTGTTAATCAACATTGCATGATTACAAAACTAAAAATTAAAGTTTTCTATCTCCTTGTATTTTACACTTCACATAAATGCTCATAGAACACGCACCTTTGTTTAAAAGCTTGAATCCACCTGAAATGGAACCCATGCCCCAAGCAGACAGCAAGCATGCTACTACAGAGCCAAACCGCTACCCGAAAACAATCTTCCATGTTTTAATGGGTGTGGATTCAGTTTTCTCAAGAATTTTTGATAGTTGTAACGAACTGGTTTGGAAGAGGTATAATGGAGTTCTCAACTCCACATACCAAAAATATAACAGATTATAAAAATCCGAGTGTCATGCGAGCTCCCTGTTAGACAAAAACAAGCAATGTGGTCACATGTGGAGGCACAGTTTAATTCTACTCTTGCTAAGTCTGATTCATAAATTAATAAACTTTCTGGATTCATCTTACAAATAGGGTATAGTATCCGATGCCTTCAGTCTGTCTCAGTACAACAAAACGCACCACTATATTAACACGGTATGCTTATGAGACTCTGGTCGTATCGAGAAAACGGGGTGAGCCACGATCAAACGTAACCACACTCGATTCCCTCGTTTAACTTTGATCAAGGTCAGTGCGCCAGAATTTTACGGGGAGCAGGGTTCAATGCCGACTTCACCATAGTTAACTTTTAATCAAGATTGGTGCTCTCAGCAGTATGCCACACTTCATCAGTCACAGTGACTGAAAAATGTTGGCGTGGCAGCCCCTACGACAGCACAATAGATGGGACACCCACTGTATCTAGGGAGGTCAGGACGGTACAGGTATCATGATCTTGAAAGCTTATGTCACGGAGACCTCGAAAATAACGCATCTGCATTAACACATCACAAATGTGACAAATAGTGTCTAAATTAGCGGCTATGCAGCCCCTGGTGAACATATGTGTCTGATGGTACCCATGCTAGCATGTTAGGTGCAGGGCCGGTATCATTATGAAGAAGGCGACGTGGCAACCTTTGTTCCCCTAGGAGCCTCAACCAAACATGGGCTCGTCAAATGGTTCAAATGGCTCTGAGCACTATGGGACTTAACATCTGAGGTCATCAGTCCCCTAGAACTTAGACCTACTTAAACCTAACTAACCTAAGGACGTCACATACATCCATGCCCGAGGCAGGATTCGAACCTGCGACCGTAGCGGCCGCGCGGTACCAGACTTAAGCGCCTAGAACCGCTCGGCCACACTGGCCGGCTGGGCTCGTCCACCGTAATGCTGTACACAGAAATGAAATTCGTCTGAAAAGTTGATGTGGCGTCACTCTAGTGTCCAGTGTTGGCTGCATCATTGTCAGCGCTCCTGCTGATGGTATGTGAGCTTCAGATGTCGTCACACCTTCCAGATTTGGAAACTTCTCTTGTTGCAAACAAGTCCATTTCCTGGCTGCAGGCACGTAACATGGCTCTGCAATCCTGCATAACAGAGTGAACAATATGTCTGTCCTCTCAGGCGCTTGTCATGTGGGGCTAATAACGCAAGGCGTTGGGTACAGTGTTGTGTACAACTTCATACGCAATGGTAAGGAGAGATGAGCTACAAAGTGTTGCAACAGCTGTTATCAAAGGAAAGGTGGACGGCACTATAAATGATTAGTGAACAAGTTAAAAAAGCAAATAGAAGATTTACTTAGATTTAACTTCATGGAAGATGAAGAACTGCTAATAGCTCTTCAGATACGGATTTTAGAGCCCCTGGTTACTAGACTTTTTAGCTTCAAATGATCGTTCCTGTCATGTCCCTGAAAACTGACGACCCCTCCTGGAACATCCTGTATTTCTGTTTATCCACGTATATCATTTTAGGAGAGTGGTTCCAGACCTATGGACCGCCCTGTTAAAATAGTCTATTCAGTTACTGAAAAAAGGACTAGCGACAATAGAGTCTTCCGCGCACGTTCTTGATATTATGCACATTTTCTTGTTGTTGCTTGTAGGTAACATGGACAAAACAAGAAAGAACTACCTAGTAAACATGGGCTCTAAAATGCATACCTTAAAAGCTGTGAGCCATTATTCAGTACAAGAGATCTGTTTCACAGTAGCGAAAATCAACACATAGTCATAGCTCTTAAGATACGCATTTTAGAGCCTATTTTTACTTTTTTCTTGTTTTGCTCCGTACCACTACATCTCAAAATATAGAAAGCAAAGAGCTTGCAGTAGAGGAGATTTGTTTCACAGTATCGAAGATGAGGAAGTACTCACAGCTCTTACGCTATGCATTTTAGAGCTCATGCTTATCAGACTTTTTTGCCTCGAATGATGGGCTTTGTCACATCCCTGAATATTGACCACTCCTCCTTGGACATCATGTATAAGGCCAAAAAATATGACATCGGAGAGAGGAAAACTTTGTGAGGCTATGTTACCAACACAGCGGTCGTTTTGCAGACCGCTGTCTTGTCGATGCAACTCGTAACATTCAAATGGAAAGAGGTTCATGTCACATGTACTGTGAACGGATGTGCCGAGTATTACAAGATGGTGATGATGTTGGGAAAGAGGACATCCGTAGGATCATCTAATAAATAACAATGTTCAGTAGGCAAAGTTTATATGTATTCCAGAGTACGGAGCATATGGATCGCGTCAAGGGATGCCGTACATGTCACCAACCCTCTGGAGGAGTCATCGTGGCTGAGTTAAGTGGACCAAAGTACAAAAAACAAGGTACGAACGTGGAGGATAGGTGCGTACTGTTGGTCCGAGGGTTAAGAGCAAGCAACTTTTTCAAACTCTTGCCGCTTTCCCTGGACCACAAATGACATCTTTCCCACACTTACTATTGGACGCGGCAGGCACCGCTCGTAAAGTGTGCCCTGCCAGCAGTTCGTAACTGGTGCAAAACACCTCTGGCCAGAAACATAGACTAGTTCTGTCACGTAAAGCATGAGAACAGCGCCGTGAACAGACGATAGTTCTGAACGTGAAAGAAAAATTTTAATTTTCAATAAATTGACGATAAATCGCTCCCGGGAATTCCCCCAAACAGGTAGCGGCCTGTACAGACATATCACAAAGATGTAAAATTACATGATATAAACAATGGAGTTCTTCATAAAACCAGGGCGTCAATCATTTTCGAGTTACGTTGCATTTCGTAGACAACAAGGAAAATGCTGCGGATAACACACCTTGTCTACAGGATGTGCTCGACGTCCTCTAAGCACATTGTAATTTTTTTTTAATTTAATTTTTTTTTAATTTATTGGCTCGCTAGCGAAATGTCAGTTATGACGATACAGACTTGGGGACAACAAGTCACCCATTTCCGGAGCCGAGAAAATCTTCGACTCGGCCTGGAATAGAACCCGGCCCTCTTCGATTAGCAAATCCGCCGCTCTGATCGATCAGCTATTGAGGCGGACATTGTAAGGGTGTCATTATCTTCTGCACCCATTCCTCATAAAGTTTAACCAAAAGATGTACCAAAATTCTCATTATTGATGTACGGCTCACCCTAGTTCCCTGCAAAATGCGGCGCGCACTGTGTGATCTGTGCTCTCACTAAACAATGCCTGAACTGTGGTTGATGTTGCTTCATCCGTAGCCATCCTGGATTGTCCAGCTTTCGGTTTGTCTGCGACAGAGGTGTCACCACCACATTCAGGTAATGGGTGTTGTGAGGTAACGGGCGAATTGTGGCGCCCTGAAAATATTCTAAGTTGGCGTGTCCGCACGGGCCGCTCGGCCAGCCGGGGCCCGTCAGCAAACACGTGGTGGCGAACGTTAGCCGGACGAGATGGGTAGCCCCAGCGCATGGTCCAGCCGCGTGGCTGGGAATTCCGCTGTGACGAGGAAGATACTTTGTGTCGATGAAAGAGACTTGTATGCCGAGAGTGCCAAAGATGGCGGACTTTGTGAAACCATCATGGCAGACATTTCACAGTTCATATAGAAATTAATAGTAACCAGATGAATCATGATACCTCAAAAAGACACATGTACTTTACTATTATTTGCACGACGATTCTGATGGTGTAATCAGATTTTCAATATATTTATTAGTTTAAAGTTTAGTATCTGACGGTAAGTTATACAAGTAACATCCAGCAACGAATTTCCAAAATATAAACGCTTCATCCGATTTTGCCGATCGCCGTGTCATTAGAAAGCTATTAGTGTAAACCTAAATTGGTATGAATTATACGCATGTCTCTTGAATAGTACATGAGTTGTTGGAGGTCAAAGTGGCCGATTATTATCGATCGTGTCAGGCCATAAGTACTCCACAGTTACACGAAAACACGGTAGCAGCATGCTTATAAATATATTTATTCATCTATGTCTTTGTTTATATCCGATATATATGCTATTCACGAAGAAATTGGTTAAATATTTACTGTGTTTTAGAAAGCACAGAGACTTTAGGCTACTGGCCTACCTTTTCTTGCTATTCCTTTTATATACACTCCTGGAAATGGAAAAAAGAACACATTGACACCGGTGTGTCAGACCCACCATACTTGCTCCGGACACTGCGAGAGGGCTGTACAAGCAATGATCACACGCACGGCACAGCGGACACACCAGGAACCGCGGTGTTGACCGTCGAATGGCGCTAGCTGCGCAGCATTTGTGCACCGCCGCCGTCAGTGTCAGCCAGTTTGCAGTGGCATACGGAGCTCCATCGCAGTCTTTAACACTGGTAGCATGCCGCGACAGCGTGGACGTGAACCGTATGTGCAGTTGACGGACTTTGAGCGAGGGCGTATAGTGGGCATGCGGGAGGCCGGGTGGACGTACCGCCGAATTGCTCAACACGTGGGGCGTGAGGTCTCCACAGTACATCGATGTTGTCGCCAGTGGTCGGCGGAAGGTGCACGTGCCCGTCGACCTGGGACCGGACCGCAGCGACGCACGGATGCACGCCAAGACCGTAGGATCCTACGCAGTGCCGTAGGGGACCGCACCGCCACTTCCCAGCAAATTAGGGACACTGTTGCTCCTGGGGTATCGGCGAGGACCATTCGCAACCGTCTCCATGAAGCTGGGCTACGGTCCCGCACACCGTTAGGCCGTCTTCCGCTCACGCCCCAACATCGTGCAGCCCGCCTCCAGTGGTGTCGCGACAGGCGTGAATGGAGGGACGAATGGAGACGTGTCGTCTTCAGCGATGAGAGTCGCTTCTGCCTTGGTGCCAATGATGGTCGTATGCGTGTTTGGCGCCGTGCAGGTGAGCGCCACAATCAGGACTGCATACGACCGAGGCACACAGGGCCAACACCCGGCATCATGGTGTGGGGAGCAATCTCCTACACTGGCCGTACACCACTGGTGATCGTCGAGGGGACACTGAATAGTGCACGGTACATCCAAACCGTCATCGAACCCATCGTTCTACCATTCCTAAACCGGCAAGGGAACTTGCTGTTCCAACAGGACAATGCACGTCTGCATGTATCCCGTGCCACCCAACGTGCTCTAGAAGGTGTAAGTCAACTACCCTGGCCAGCAAGATCTCCGGATCTGTCCCCCATTGAGCATGTTTGGGACTGGATGAAGTGTCGTCTCACGCGGTCTGCACGTCCAGCACGAACGCTGGTCCAACTGAGGCGCCAGGTGGAAATGGCATGGCAAGCCGTTCCACAGGACTACATCCAGCATCTCTACGATCGTCTCCATGGGAGAATAGCAGCCTGCATTGCTGCGAAAGGTGGATATACACTGTAGTAGTGCCGACATTGTGCATGCTCTGTTGCCTGTGTCTATGTGCCTGTGGTTCTGTCAGTGTGATCATGTGATGTATCTGACCCCACGAATGTGTCAATAAAGTTTCCTCTTCCTGGGACAATGAATTCACGATGTTCTTATTTCAATTTCCAGGAGTGTATGTTTATTTAACTTGTTTATTTATTTAATAATATGTGTTAGAGCGTGTTTATGGTCCATCCGTAGGAATATTTATTTAATTTCAAGTTATTTAAATGTAAATCCAGTATTTCGAATACGTTTCATTATGATTGTGAGTGAGCGTTGGCTTGAAGACAGGGTGGGAGCGCTCTAGCTAATCACAGCGATCGTTGTAAAAAGGACAAGTGGAGAGACTGTATGGAAGTTGGGAGGAGTATCGTTTCCGGAGAGGACACGAGGCAGTTCGGGGGCAGTGCTGGACAGTATGGCACAGGACACGAAGTGCTGGACGCGACGGCGCGACGGACGCGCCGTCGCGAGAGGGACTTAGTGTGGAGCGGTTTACGCCTGGTCGCGGCAGATAGAAATACGAGGGCTATTCGGAAAGTAAGGAACGATAGGTCGCGAAATGGAAACCACAGTGAAAATCAAAACTGTTTCAGTTGCAACAGTTAGCTACAACTTCCAGTTACTTATCTCCATAGTCGCCGATCCGACTTAGACCTTTGTCGTAGCGTTGTATCAACTTTCCAATATCCTCGATATAGAAGGCCGCCGCCAGTGCTTTCCGCCAATTCTCTACGCTGGCCTACAGCTCGTTGTCTGTGCCAAAATGTTGTCTTCGTAGCCAGCGGTTCATGTGAACAGAGATGAAACTCAGAGGGAGATAATTACTGGCTGGATTGTGGGTAATCAAACATTTCCAATTGAAAACGATGCAGGAGCATCCTCATTGCCCCTGCAGAATGCGGCTGAGAATATTCTTGAAGAAGAAAACACACGACAGCTATGCAATGTTGGCTGCCTAGCTTCAGGCGAAATTTCGCACCAGGCCCTCGTATTTGGCGGGAGACACAATTGTTCTATGTATCTTTATGTGCTCCCTGTGTGCTCAGAACTAAAAACAAAGACGTAAGGCGATCGACGGGCATACTAGAGACACTGCTCAACACACTTGTGCAAAACTTCATCGGAATTTCATTGTAGTTTCCATTTCGCGACCGATCGGTCCTTACTTTCCGAATAACCCTCGTACTTCAGAATGCCGACTTGTGCTCTTGTGGGATTTCCGTGGCTTCCACAGTGAAGACGTAGAGTGTGTTTAGAAGTGAATATTTCACGAGCTGTGTTGTTGTTCATAGCTAATTACGTGCTGTAGGAATTTATTGTTTCTCTGTTATTCAACTTATTTAACTGCTGGACCATCGCCACCAATAAGTGTTTTGCAGAAATATACCGCATTCTCAAAAGTACCTCTACTATCGTACACATGATTTAAAGTCGTTAAGATAGTACCTGCAGATTTTATTTAATTGCAGTCTTTCATTTATAAATTTATATGTTACTTTCACAATTCGCAATTGCCGAGTGATAGAAACGTTCACCCACTCGATTCATGTGTGTATTCTTATCGGATACTGTAGACTCAGCCGTATTTGGCCTGTAATGCGGCAACTACGTATCCAGCCCCTAGACAATGAAACCAGCCAGAACTTTTAATATTGCAACTTTGAGTCTTTGGGTGCGTAGATGATGGCCATCACACCAACATCCTCATTTCATTGTACTGTTTTGGAAAGCACACAGTGGTGTGTCTGGGTGGCATTAGTTGAATACCTCTGCGATAACGCAGATGCTACTCTCTCCTGATATCAAGACGATCTCAGTGCGTTCGGTTTGTGTTAACGCCATCAGCTTTCATGTAGCCTGTAAGGAGGAAATATCACGCACAGATCGAGAATGAATAAAGCTATTCTCAAATGAAAGGCACTATTATAAGCCACTACTGTTTTTCTCGAGTAATTCTCTATATGTTTGATATGTCACATCACCCCCTTTCCATTTGAAAATCACGGATTTCGTCCAGGATGGTGGCTTACAGAATGGACACTATGTTGATAACATAGCCTCACATGTTTTCCCCTCTTTCTCATTTCATACCACTTGACTTTAAATTTCTGTTTATTGATCTATTCTCGTTTTAGAAGGATGGCTCCATAGTTATTGACCACTGTGTACTCCGTTTTTAGTCTTTTGAGATTTTTATGAGGATTTTTACTTCACGAATAACAGAATTTTTATAGTAATCATTTGACCTATTGCTATGTCGGTAGGTACAAAAAGGCGAAGTATTAAAAAGGAACACAGCCGTATGATAAAAGCTAGTAAAGATTTGGAAGGAAAACATGCGCTAAAACTAGTCGACAAAATTATAAACACTTGGATGTTGAAGATGGGCTACTGTCCTAATGACGCTCTTCTCAACAAAATCAGTACACGCATCTAGCCTCAAAGGAGTGCAGCACTGCAACACATCGTCCGAATGACACTCCTCCCAGCATAATCTATACATACACCTAGGCTCGGGGCTCGAGGGATGCAACATCCTGCTGACCAGGAATCAGCAGTGCAGACGAGGACAAAGGATTCGATTCTGGGTTTAGGGGGAAGGGGGAGGGATGAAGGAGGGGGATCATAGTTTCTTCTCCTCCCCCCTCCCTCAAATATAACTTCCCTTTACTCCCAAGAATAACGTGGCACAGATGCTTGGCAATTCAGTAACGATAACTATAAATTATGTGAAATGTTTTGGCACAACAATAATTAGTTTACATCTGTGCTTAGTACACTGCTTTGGCATAACTTACAAACCATTGGAATTCGGAGAAATAGGACATTTGAATAGCAATCGTCCGAAAATTTGGAAAGTTTTTGTGGCAACCATTTCATTTAGAAACTTTGGAAACGTCGTAATTAACTCCTCAATCAAGGTGTGCACTCAGCATTGTCAGTATCTCTTAGGACTGTGATTGTGAAGACATATCTGCAGACAATGGTTACGGGTACATGTAAATGACAGGAATGCTGTTTCTCTCAAGCCGTTTCCACCAACATTCGGGAAGTCAATCTTTTACGATTTTTTTTTCTTAGTTAGGAGGCACCGAGCGAGGTAGCGCAGTAGTTAGCAACTGGTCTGGCATTCGGGAGGACGACAGTTCAAACCCGAGACCGACCGTCCTGATTTAGGTTTTCAGTGATTTCCTTAAATCGCTTCAGGCAAATGCCGGGATGGTTCCTTTAAAAGGGCACGGACGACTTCCTTCCCCATTCTTTCCTAATCTGATGGGACCGATGACCATGCTGTCTGGTCTCCTGGCACCCACATCAACCAACTAACCAAGTGGTTCAAATGGCTCTGAGCACTATGCGACTTAACTTCTGAGGTCATCAGTCGCCTAGAACTTAGAACTAATTAAACCTAACTAACCTAAGGACATCACACACATCCATGCCTGAAGCAGGATTCGAACCTGCGACCGTAGCGGTGGCTCGGCTCCAGACTGTAGCGCGTAGAACTGCACGACCACTCCGGCTGGCACCAACTAACCCTTCGTTGGTAGTCTTTCCTATTCTGTCTTTCCGTGGTCAGAATCCTGTGGTTTGAGGGTCCTACCTTTGTACTCACGGGCCGTGTCTGAATTTTAGTCGGAGCAGCTAGTACGGGCAGCCTGTGAATGGGCGACTTTTCCTGGCTGGGATATGGTCTACAGGCGGTTGGGCCGCAAGCCCATCCACGTGGGCAAGCCCTTACGCAAACAGCTGAAAGGTATCCTCTGTTAAACACAGCTTGCAATGTCTAGAGTTTCTTGACATTTTCGACACAGTTAGTTTCCACGCTACTTGATTCTCCGAAAGTTATCTGACAAACCTGAAAATCGATATAAGTAAAAATACACTGCCTGACAAAGAAAAAGTGAAGCACTCAGAAGGGGAAGAACTAAATAGAACTGCACGGGTTGAGAGGGTGTCCGATTTTATTTCGCTGGTTGCAATATGGGGTCAGGTGGCAGTATGAGCATCTTATCAATATTATGTTCTGTCCCATCCGACCTCCGTTCAGGCACTTAAACGGTTGAATATGGCGTCATAAAGGCTTTGTATCCCCTCCTGAGGCAAACTAACTGACAACTGTTGTAAGTGGTCCTCGATATCCCGGATTCCGGCACTGGGACTGAACTGACTTCAGAGCTGGTCCCACACATGTTCAAGTGGGGACAGCTTGAGGGATCTTGCTGGCCATGGAAGTACCTCAACACCATGCACACATTTCATGGAGGCACTACGATACTATGAGAGCGGAGAATGTCCATGATGTATCATTTGTGCCATCTTATTTTCTTCAATTACTACGATGGTAACCTGAAATACGAGGTGCATTCAAGTTCTAAGGCCTCCGATTTTTTTTCTCTGGACTGGAAAGAGATAGAATCATGCACATTGTTTTAAAATGAGGCCGCGTTCATTGTCAATACGTCCCAGAGATGGCAGCACCGTACGGCAGATGGAATTTTACCGCCAGCAGCGACAATGAGAACTGTTTTAAATACTTAAAATGGCGACGTTTTCCTTACTTGAACAGCGTGCAATCATGCGTTTTCTGAATTTGCGTGGTGTGAAACCAATTGAAATTCATCGACAGTTGAAGGAGACATGTGGTGATGGAGTTATGGATGTGTCGAAAGTGCGTTTGTGGGTGCGACAGTTTAATGAAGGCAGAACATCATGTGACAGCAAACCGAAACAACCTCGGGCTCGCACAAGCCTGTCTGACGACATGATCGAGAAAGTGGAGAGAATTGTTTTGGGGGATCGCCGAATGACTGTTGAACAGATCGCCTCCAGAGTTGGCATTTCTGTGGGTTCTGTGCACACAATCCTGCATGACGACCTGAAAATGCGAAAAGTGTCATCCAGGTGGGTGCCACGAATGCTGACGGACGACCACACGGCTGCCCGTGTGGCATGTTGCCAAGCAATGTTGACGCGCAACGACAGCATGAATGGGACTTTCTTTTCGTCGGTTGTGACAATGGATGAGACGTGGATGCCATTTTTCAATCCAGAAACAAAGCGCCAGTCAGCTCAATGGAAGCACACCGCCACAAAAAAATTTCGGGTAACCACCAGTGCTGAAAAAATGATGGTGTCCATGTTCTGGGACAGCGAGGGCGTAATCCTTACCCATTGCGTTCCAAAGGGCACTACGGTAACAGGTGCATCCTACGAAAATGTTTTGAAGAACAAATTCCTTCCTGCACTGCAACAAAAACGTCCGGGAAGGGCTGCGCGTGTGCTGTTTCACCAAGACAATGCACCCGCACATCGAGCTAACGTTACGCAACAGTTTCTTCGTGATAACAACTTTGAAGTGATTCCTCATGCTCCCTACTCACCTGACCTGGCTCCTAGTGACTTTTGGCTTTTTCCAACAATGGAATCATGGCGTCAGCGTTGTGAAAAATGTGTACGTCTGCAGGGCGATTACGTCGAGAAGTAACGCCAGTTTCATCGATTTCGGGTGAGTAGTTAATTAGAAAAAAAAAAAAAATCGGAGGCCTTAGAACTTGAATGCACCTTGTAATACATGACGGCTCCCCACTCCATGACGCCAAGAGTAACCCCACTGTATCTCTCGAAAATATTAGATAATAAGACGTTTCCCCAGGTCGCTGCCACACGCGCCGACGATGGTCACCTGGTCGCTGAACACAATGCGACGCCATTCATCACCAGTCCATTCTTCCTTTTCATGGTGACAGCACCACTCCAAACGTAATGATCTGTGTACTGGTGTTAACGGCAGCGTACACGTGGGACACTAATTCCCTAGTCCCACAGGTGCTACTCCCTGGCCATTAGATGCAGGAGGACCCATAACGCTGCAGGGAGTTTATTACATGTTCTCGGATAACAGGCGCAAGTAGGAAGGCGTTACGACGTGACTGGTACATAGTTCGGCGATCCTCCCTTGTGGTAGTCAGACAGGGTCTACCAGAACCTTGATGAAGAGTGAGCCTGTCCTCATATTCCCATGCAGCCCAATATCGGACCACTGTCACATCCAAAATTCTGGATATTGCACGATTAGACCAACTGGTCAGATGGAGGGTTACAATGTGACCCATTTAAAACCCTGTCAGGCGCTAATTACTCAGTCTCTCACGAGTACGCGACATCTCCATATTATTCACCCAGCTAGTAAAATGGAGTGTCACAATGATACCCATTTAAAACACTGTCAGGCGCTGATAACTCAGTCTCTCACGAGTGCACGACATCTCCATGTTATTCACCCAGCTAGTCAAATGGAGAGTTGCAATGATACCCATTTAAAACTCTGTAAAGCGCTGACAATTCAGTCTCTCACGAGTACGTGACATCTCTATGTTATTCACAGTGATCACTCAACACCTGACGCTGTTCACTCCCCCTATATATACCCTTGTATCAACAGTAATGCACTCTGGTGCCCAACCTACCTGCCACAGAGAATTACAAGTCTAAATATTTATGTATCAACCGATAATGCGTGCGTGTATGAAGTTACATTGACATCTGACCATGTCTCCGGGTGTCTCACATTTTTTATCAGGCAGTGTATAAATGCTATCACTAAAATATTCTCTGAGGAGGAGGATATGACCCCCATGACCACCAAACTTTATCAAATTAAAACTACAAAGAGAAATCAGTGGGTGACTACAGGTATCAAAAAATCCTCAGAAACTCTTAGATATCTCAACTCCATAAAAAATAATCAGTCTAGCCCAGAAGTTCTGCAATCCTACAAAAAGTACAGGAAAATTTACAGAAAGGTGTTGCTAGCCGCAAAAAAACTTTCAAACAACAAAATATTACTTGAAGCTGAAAACAAGAGCAAAGCAGCCTGGAACATCGTCAAACAGGAAACATCTAACTCTGCTAAAAAGGACCTCAATTCACATATTAAAAACAAAGATGTACCAGTAGGTAACCCTAAAAAATTAGCTGATTTTGTAAACTCATATTTCAGTAGTATTGCAAAAAAATTACAGCAGAAATTTCCAGATACGTATGATTTACCCACTCAGAACCAGCCAACAAACTCAATGGTGCTCTTGCCAACTACAGAAAGGGAAGTGGCACTAGTAGTACACCAACTAAAAAATAAAACTTCAGTAGGACTTGATGAAATTCCAGTCTGCGTAATTAAAGATTGTATAGACTCCATAAAGGGCCCATTAACAAACATAATTAATGAATCTTTCGAGTCTGGATACTTTCCGGAGTACCTAAAACAAGCAAAAGTTATACCTATCCTTAAAAACGGAGATGTGGAAAATGTAGAGAACTACAGGCCGATCTCTATACTGTCTATCATTTCTAAAATAATAGAAATACTAGTCAAAAAGAGACTGCTAAATTACCTGAATAAATATAATCTTCTTTCCAATGACCAATTTGGTTTTAGGCCCGGAAAAGGCACA
The DNA here is from genome assembly GCF_021461395.2 of Schistocerca americana. NCBI lineage: Eukaryota > Metazoa > Arthropoda > Insecta > Orthoptera > Acrididae > Schistocerca > Schistocerca americana. The sequence continues at coordinate 867,324,121 of NC_060120.1, read as the reverse complement.
CAATATGCTATAGCACAGTTCACTAAAGCAATTTTAGAAGCACTGGACAAAGGTGAAAATGTAAGTGGTATCTTTTTAGACTTGTCCAAGGCCTTTGATACAGTTGACCACAAAATCTTACTTCATAAATTAGGGCAAATAGGAACAAGAGGTGTGACAAAGAAGTGGTTCAAATCATACTTGGAAAACAGAGTTCAACGAGTTGAGATATCACAAGTTTCAAACAATTCCCTTATAAAACACCTGTCTGACCCAGAAAATGTGAACATAGGCGTCCCACAGGGAAGTGTATTAGGCCCAATATTGTTTCTTATATACATTAACGACTTCCCACAAAGTATCAGACATGGCGAAAAAATACTTTTTGCTGATGATAGCAACATAGTAATGACAGGTGAAAATCCAACACAACTGTCAGAAAGAGCAAACGAGGCTCTCAATGATGTCCACAACTGGTCATTAAAAAATAAAGTAACCCTAAATGTAAAGAAAACTAACTATATTAACTTCCAATTGAACAAAAAACACAATGCCACTAGAATAAAAGTTAATAATAATGAATTAGAATGTGTAACAAGTACCAAATTCTTAGGGATGAATGTAGACAGCCAACTGAAATGGACAAACCATGTCAACATTTTGGCAAAGAAATTATCCACAGTATGCTATGCTCTTAGAATCCTTGCACCGGTATGCAATAATACCTGTCTTAAAATAACATATTACGGATATCTACACTCAGTCCTCAGCTATGGGATCATGTTTTGGGGAACAAGTGCCAGTAACCTACAAACTGTGTTCAAAGTACAAAAAAGAGCCATAAGGATAATAACAAATAGCAACAACAGGGCCCACTGTCTAGAATTATTTCGAAAGCTAGGAATTCTAACTGTTTCTTGTGAGTATATCTTTCAGAACATAATGTTCATTAAGAAAAATCTTAACATGTACAACACAAACAGCCTAATACATGACCATGAAACAAGAGCTTGTCACCACATCCATCTAGATAGAAAGAACAAGGCAAAGACACAAAAAAGTATATTTTACAATGGGATAAAACTGTACAACAAATTACCACAAGAAATTAAAGAAATAAATGAGCCCCTCACTTTCAGACAAAAGCTTAAAACCTTTTTAGTAAGTAAAAGTTTTTATACTGTAAAAGAATATTTAACATAGATGTAGATTATTAGCAACATATGACATTATCACCAAAATATTATGTAATTATAAATATGTGTATGACTAGTTATAAAAACTACACAAAATATGAGAAACCTGTTTAATTGTAAATGTAAATGTGTGCTCATGTGTTGTAATCTGACGACATCCATACAATATTTATTGTTCCACGGATGAATAAATAAATAAATAAATAAATGACCACTCTGCCCTCCCCCCTTGGAACCGCGCCTGCAACAGCGTAGTGTCACTGCCAACTTCGTTGTTCATTTAATTTGACTTTGGAATCTGTGGAATGAAACCACATCAGCTCTCAGTGGATGAAACTTCATTTCACTTGCTTCACTCTTTCTGGGTGGTTAGTGTTTTTTCAGTGAATGTTATCCTGAGGAACGCTAGTGTACATCGGTAGCAATTGAGAAACTGTGTGGGCTGCTGAGTGAGCGTGCCCTGCGGTCGGCACAGCGCGCATTGCGCAGGGCCGGCTCCAGCGGCCTCAGTGACCTCGACTCCTCCAGGAAGCGCCGGCTGTCCTTGGCTGCGGACCGTTGTGCCGAACGACCACCACCCGCAATTCTGCGGTTGCGCTACACGCGCGCCCTGCCCATATACGTTATTATCAGCCTCACTATCACCCTTCTCTTTCGTTGTTTCAAACCGACGAAAGGGAAGAGGGAAGATTACTGTTTACCGTCCTGTTGACGACTACATCATAGGAGACGGAGCACAAAACTCGAATTGGGGAGAAATAGGGAGTCGGTAGAGTCCACTCCAAACGATCCATCCCGGCATTTGCCTTACACTATTTACGGAAAACTTAAATCTATATATTTTACAAGCTGCGACGGACTTACAAATAAAAACAGTCAACCATGAAGTATAGATTTTATTTATTTAATTCTAGTTACTTCGTATGGAGAGCATTAGATATATACTTACTTTTGTTGTGCTACTTCTGTCAACCTCCCTTTTGATTATCTCTTCTTTGTTTCATAATGTTCTTGCTGAGTACCCGGCATTGTACAGGTGTGTATTTACTCCATTCTTCTATTAGAACATCTCCTTAGTCCCCCCTCTCTCTCCATCTCCCATTTTATCTCCTCTCTGTCCATCCTCCACTCTCTCCTCTCTGCCCATCTCCTCCTACACTCCATCTCTACCAAGCTGCTCCTCGTCCCTCTGACCATCTGTTTCTTCCCCATGTGTCTATCTCCTCCTCCCTCCTCTAAATCCATCTCCTTCTGCCCCTCTCTCTGTCAATCTCCTGCTCGCTGCTCTCTTTGTCCAACTCCTCCACCCTTTCTCTGTCCATTTCCTCCTCCCCCTCTATCTGTTCATCTCCACCTCACTTCTCTCTCTGCCTCTCTCTTCCTCTCACTTCTCTCTCTGCCTCTCTCTTCCTTCCCCTGTCTCTGTCAATCTCGTTCTCCATCCTTCCTCTTTTCATCTCCTCCTTTCCTCTCTCTCCCTCCGTTTCCCCTTCCCTATCTCTGTCCATCTCCTCCTCTTCCTCCTATCTGTGCCTATCTCCTCCTTCTCCTTCTGTCCGTCAGTCTCCTTCTCCCTATCCTCCCCTCCCTCGTCACTCCATGTCATCACGCTCACCCCAATAGAAGACTGGTGGTTCTTACCCCTACAATATTCCTTTCCAGATTATGATTAATATGTGTACCAAACATGATTGAAATCGTTCCAGAGATTTATGGTGAGCTTTTTAACCGTGGTTTTACCATCATACGCACGTATCATACATACACAACTGGCCATTAAAATTGCTACACCAAGAAGAAATGCAGATGATGAACGGGTATTCATTGGACAAATATATTATACTAGAATTGACATGTGATTACATTTTCAAGCAATTTGGGTGCATAGATCCTGAGAAATCAACCACCTCTGGCCGTAATAACAGCCTTGATACGCCTGGGCATTGAGTCAAACAGAGCTTGCATGGCGTGTACAGGTACAGCTGCCCATGCAGCTTCAGCACGATACCACAGTTCATCAAGAGTAGTGACTGGCGTATTGTGACTAGCCAGTTGCTCGACCACCATTGACCAGACATTTTCAAATGGTGAGAGATCTGGAGAATGTGCTGGCCAGGGTAGTTGTCGAACATTTTCTGTATCCAGAAAGGCCCGTACAGGACCTGCAACATGCGGTCGTGCATTATCCTGCTGAAATTTAGGGTTTCCCAGGGATCGAATGAAGGGCAGAGCCACAGCTCGTAACACATTTGAAATGTAACGTCTACTGTTCAAAGTGCCGTCAATGCGAACAAGAGGAGACCGAGACGTGTAACCAATGGCACCCCATACCATCACGCCGGCTGACACGCCAGTATGGCGATGACGAATACACACTTCCAATGTGCGTTCACCGCGATGTCGCCAAACACGGATGCGACCATCATGATGCTGTAAATAGAACCTGGATTCATCCGAGAAAAATGACATTTTGCCATTCGCGCACCCAGGTTCGCCGTTGAGTACACCATCGCAGGCGCTGTTGTCTGTGATGCAGCGTCAAGGGTAACCGCAGCCATGGTCTCCGAGCCGATATTCCATGCTGCTGCAAACGTCGTCGAACTGTTCGTGCAGATGGTTGTTGTCTTGCAAACGTCCCCATCTGTTGACTCGGGGATCGAGATGTGGCTGCACGATCCGTTACAGCCATGCGTATAAGATGCCTGTCATCTCGACTGCTAGTGATATGACGCCGTTGGGATCCAGCACGGCGTTCCGTATTACCCTTCTGAATCCACCGATTCCATATTCTGCTAACAGTCATTGTGTCTCGACCAACGCGAGCAGCAATGTCGCGATACGATAAACCGCAATCTCGATAGGCTACAATCCGACCTTTATCAAAGTCAGAAACGTGATGGTACGCATTTCTCCTTCTTGCACGAGGCATCACAACAACGTTTCATCAGGCAACGCCGGTCAACTGCTGTTTGTGTATGAGAAATCGTTTGGGAACTTGCCTCATGTCAGCACGTTGTAGGTGTCGCCACCGGCGCCAACCTTGTGTGAATGCTCTGAAAAGCTAATCATTCGCATATCACAGCATCTTCTTCCTGTCGGTTAAATTTCGCGTCTGTAGCACGTCGTCTTCGTGGTGTAGCAATTTTAATGGCCAGTAGTATATTTCATATATATTTAACATGTTTCAGACTTATTTGTACACATACTGTATTTCCCCTATGTATCTACGAAATTCCGCCCAGCAGTTTCATTTTCACACAGCTGAATGTTTATAGCGTCGTATCTCCTGAACTATGTGCTATACAAAGATATAATCTGGCAGGTACATCCAGTGTTATATTTGGCTACTGCCTGCAAAATGTGTTTCCGAATAGAGCTGGTAGTAAAGGAAGAATAAATGAAAACGTCATGCATGACGCGGCAGGTTTTCACGCATCCCTGTATTCGAAATCGTATCTCCTAAACCATGACTTGTACAGGTATATTTTTTTGTAGATACATTCAGTGGTAGACGTGAATAGTGTGTGCGAAAATTGTTGCCAATAGATTTCGTAGCACTGAAGTGATAAATTTAAACGTCTTCCATGATGCGGTAGTTTCTCACGTATCTCCATATTTATGACGTCATATCTCCCGAACTAAGTGTCGTACAATGATGTAATTTTTGTGGTACATTCATTGATATATGCGAATACTGTCTGCCAAATGTGTCACGAATACAGTGATTAGAAAAGATTTGATGAATTAAAACGTCATGCCTAATGCGACAGTCTCACTGCGTGAACAGCAAAAGTGTAGTAAGCTATAAAGTTCTTTCCTCCCATCATTTTCTGGGGCCGTTAGCGGGAAGCAGTTTCACAAATGCTTGTTGCAAGTTTCTAAGTGTTCTCATTCTCAAATACTGTGCAACTAAACTATGGGTATTCGCGCATCGTGAAATACGCTGCTGTTTTACGCACATCCCTCCCCCCCTTCCCCCCCCCCCCCCGCCCCCTTTAACTGGTGAGTGGTTCTTACCCCACAGTGATTCCTTCCAGACATTTCTATCAAGTTTGGTTGAATTCGGTCCAGTGGTTGAGGAGGAGATGTGGAACATGCGTACAAACATTCACGTACATCCATTTTTATAATTTGTATGGATTACGTTTGCTGTGGGATCTTATTGAGTGATGACGACAATTGTTTGCCACCTTTTTCTCGGCGCGACGTATCACGAGATAACAACGGCCCCTCTGGCGGTTGCGTTCCTCCGGTCACTACTTGCCTACACTAGTAGGAAGTCTGAAAGGTGAAGCAGTATATAAGAGTATATATGAGGGAAACAAATGAAGGACCATGTTATAGAAAGAGAGGAAGAAGTAGATGAAGATGAAATGGAACATGTGATACTGTTCGAAGAAATTGACAGAACATTGAGGGACGTTAGTGGAAACAAGGTCGCTTGAATAGATGACATCTCTCAGATTTATTGAGGTCCTTGGGAGAACCAGCCCTGACAGAGTTATTCCTATCTGCAAGATAGGTGAGACAGGCAAATTACATACAGTCTCCAGAAAATGTAATAATTTCAGTTGCAAAAAAAAAGGCAGGTACTGACAGGTGTGAATGCTACCAAACCATGAGTTACGTTGCAAAATTTTGACACAAATTATTTATAGAAAAATGGAAAAAATTATAGAAACCGGCCTCGGGGAAGTTGAGTTTGGGTTTCAGAAAATGCAGGGACATGCGAGGCAATACTGACCCTACGGCATATACACACATCAAAAAAAGTTTTGCATCACCCCAGTTCCCTTAACTCCTGAAGATAGACGTTGACTGTGGATATTGTATCACAGACACAGTCCCTTCGACTGTTCAGAGATGTCACTACACCCACCCAACGATGTAAACAACCATGTATGAGCAGCGCCTATTAGAAGGAGGGGGTCCGACAGCCGATCAGTTCCCGTCATTCCACCAGGAAGGAGGTACACTGCTCTCGTTGTCTGTAATTTAGCCTTACCTAAGCAGTCAATACCGCGGTTCGATGGCGGCCGCATTGTTACTTTGTGCCAGGAAGGGCTCTCAACAAGGGTAGTGTCCAAGCGTCTCGGAGTGAACCAAAGCGATTTGTTCGGACATGGAGGAGATACAGAGGGTCAGGAACTGCCCATGACAAGCCTCGCTCAGGCCGCCCAAGGGCTACTACTGCAGTGGATGACCGCCACCTACGGATTATGGTTCGGAGGAACCCTGACAGCAACGCCACCATGTTGAATAATGCTTTTCGTGCAGCCACAGGACGTCGTGTTACGACTCAAACTGTGCGCAATAGGCTGCATGATGCGCTTCACTCCCGACGTCCATGGCGAGGTCCATCTTTGCAACCACGACACCATGCAGAACGGTACAGATGGGCCCAACAACATGCCGAATGGACCGCTCAGGATTGACATCACGTTCCCTTCACCGATGAGTGTAGCATATGCCTTCAACCAGACAATCGTCGGAGACGTGTTTGGAGGCAACCCAGTTAGTCTAAAGGCCTTAGACACACTTGCCATGATAATGCACCCTGGCTTAAACTAGCATATGTGAGACAGATGTACGTGGATGATAAAATTCATTAAATAGATTGGCCCACCCAGAATCTGGACTTGATCCCTGTGTAATACCTTTGGGATGAGTCACAATGTCTACTTTGACCCCGGTATCCCATATCACTAGTTTCTCTGGTTTCGGCTCTCGAAGAAGAATGGGCTGATATTTCTCATTGAAAGTGTCGCCAGCAGGATCCAAACCATCATAAAGATCAAGGGTGGACACAACCAATATTAATCTCCACTAATACTTTTAATCAGATAGTGTACCCTAGAAGGTAGTTTGAAGGAACGCAAACCCTTGAAAGCAGCAAGGATAAAATACAAAAAGAGGCAATTTACTTACAACTCATACAGAAACTAGATATAAGAGTCGAAGGACGTGTAAGGAAAGCTATAGTTAAGAAGCGAGTGAGGCAGGATTGTAGCCTATTCCCGATGTTATTCAATCTGTACATTGAGCAAGTTGTGAAGGCCTCCAGAGAAAAAATATGAACTTTCACGCGACATTGCCTATTGTCATCCATAAAAAATTCATTGTTGTTTGGGAACATGAAGTCCATGAATGGTTGCAAATGGCCTCCAAGTAGCCGAACATAAACATTTCCAGTCAATGATCGGTCCAGTTGGACCAGAGGACCCAGTCCATACAATGTAAACACAGCCTACACCATTATGGAGCCACCACCAGTTTGCACAGTCTACTTGGGGCCATCGCTTCGTGGGGTCTGCGCAACATTCAGCTCTTACCAACTGAAAATGGGACTCATCTGAGCAGTAAGTGGGTACATTGAGCGCACTTGGCATATCTTATTGCATATTTTTTTACTAATCAAATAAATTAATTATATAAACTTTTTATAAGACAAAAAAACCTTCGATTTTTATAAAAATGTGGTGCTATTGAGGGACGCTGAAGATTAGGTGGGTAGACCGAATAACAAATGATAAAGTACCGGACTCAATTGGGGAAAAAAGAAATTTATTGTAGAGCTCGACTAGAAGATGGGATCGCTTGAATGGACACATCTTGAGGCGTCAGTAAATCGTCAGTTTAGTACCGGAAGGAGGTGTGGCGGGTCCACCAGACTTGAAGATTAAAGCAGTTTCAAATGGATACAAGTTGTGATAGTTATGCACAGATGAAGAGGTTTGCACAGGATATACTAGCGTGGAGAGCTCCATCAAACCAGTGTTCCGACTGAAGACCACAACAACAACAAACAGAGGGTGCTTATTACTCACTCCAGTCTTAATTTTTGTTCGTTTGGCTTCGTAATATTATTTATGTTATTAATGTCTTGTAACTTTGTTAGCTCCTTAAACTTGATTCATGGGTATATTATTACTGTTATCCTAAGTTATGACCATGGTTTTCCGGTAATATGTATTGCCACTTACCCATTTCCTTTTTAATATTAAAAAATAGTTGTATTTGTTTCTGATGTATTTTATTACTGTAACAACTTGCAACACATTTAGGTTCCAGAATAGTTTTTTGCCTAATTGTGCGTTTTTATTTGATTGTCTGTACATATTTGTCAAGTATGTGTATGGAAACTTCTTGCAACAACGGAACGAAGCGTCGCAGTTACAGGGGTTTGGCTGCATACGAACCTAATGTTTCCAGAACTGATGTATAATGACATATCTTGAGGATGTGGAAAAGGCATTTCCTGTTGTAGATGGTTCATGGAGTTTGGTACATTATATCATGTTTGTGCGTTCATTCCCAAAACGGTTCTTTGGCCAAACCGATACCCACAGTTATCTCTCCTGAATACTTAATTTTTTTACGTCGTTCATGTCTCCGTATTATGTCTGGAGTTTTGGCGACGGATCTTTGATGTCACTGTATCCGTTTTCTTAAAAAATGTCTGGTTTTTGCCTATTTCATGCTCAACACAATAATTCCAGGACAGCGACCAATAGAATTAACACACCGTTGAAATCGGCCAATTGCACGGAAAATAAAAATACAGCTTACTTGGACCATGTTTGCACTCTCAAAATAGAATTAAGGTCACTGATAGCGAGGAGATACAGCAGGAGTTTTTATATTTTCAAGCTGCCTGTCTTGTGTAATGTATTGTTTAGCGTTATTTTGTGATCTTCGAGTAGAATGTCCTCATTCCCAGTTTGTTTTGTTTGCTCCAATTGGATTTCAGTCGATTCTTTGGACTTTAATTCCAGAATTCTGTGGCTGCTGAGTCTTCCCCTGGGGCCGTGTAGCAGTTAAGTCAGAGAATTTAATGTCTGGCTTCTATTTGGTCAGACAGCCTGGATTTTCGGAACTCTTGTGCCGTTTCCTACTCGATGTCATGGGACTGCTGGGTTTCTCACAGTTTAGTAGGTTCTTAAGATGGTTCTCAAAGATCTTCTTTTTTTTCATTTGACGCCACCAGAGAACCTTCCTTTCGTTGAAAGCACAAAGACAATGGCTTGTAGCCCCGTGAGCTACCTGTTGCAAGTGATGTTTTATTCTCTGATTTTATTTTTCAGAGTTTTGGTTTATCTTCTCTGCGCGCGATTTTTTGTATCTGTAAGCCTATTTCTCGGTTTGGATCACTCTAAAGAGGTAGGGTCTTTTGATTTTAGAGACTTCCCAGTCAGTTTCCCACTTAACTGCAGATATATTGTTTCCAGATGTGAAATGTTCCCTTGACGACTCCTTCATGGGCATTGTTCCATCAGGATTGTTTTCTGTGTCCTGACTGTATCATGATTTGATCTATTCGGAATTTCCAGTGGTTTAGACAGGCCACCTCCATGTGGTCTGCTTCCTGATTTTCGTGCAGAGGTCTGGTAAGGTTTTCAGCTTGTCAGTTTGTATAAAGGAATTGATGTTCAATGTTGGCAGAACGCTTTGGATTTGTTTTTGACTTTGTGACCATTTGGGACATTCCAATGCTCTCTGATTGATCTTGTACATGTCAAGTCTCCCCTGAATCTAAATGAGTCATGTGTCACTTCTATGAAAAGAGATATATCTGGAGACTTACTGTAACCTTGAGGTGATGTTCTCACCAGGTTTTGCCATCATACATGTTTGCCTTGAGTTTGATTTAGATTCTTACCAATCTGTTACCATTACATTTTTTTGCCCTAGAAGTGGCCTGAAGATTTTATCTACTCTTGTTCAAGGCTTCACTTCATGTCAACACTCATTCTTTATCTGGGCTTTGGACTGGCAACAGCAATTACTGAGCTACCCTATCCAAACAGCAGCCACTGCTGGCAAAATTCACAGTGTTGTGTGTGTGTGTGTGTGTGTGTGTGTGTGTGTGTGTAGTTTGGGGTTTTCGGGCGCTAAACAGCGTGGTCATCAGTATCATTGTTGTTGTTCCTTAACTTTTCATACTTTTGACATATTGTTAAGTTGTTTTTGTTCTTCTAACCCCTTTGTTTATAATTAAATACTGAAATTTTTTACTGAATGCATTGTAATTGTTCAATTAGCCATCTAAACAACAAAATACTAATATTTACAACTTTTTAGGGGTGGGACAGGGGAGTAGTGAGTAAGACTGAGTGGAGAGTGGGACTAGAAAAATACGTGGAGCACAACCTGCAGAATACGATGAATGAATGAATTACTGATTATACTTGATGATTAGTCCATGTAAAATCAACCAGTGGTCTGGCTGATGTATCAGAGTTTGATAGTTTTTGTACATTATAGTAGTAGTTGTCTACACGAAAATCCCACATTAAAATATTTTTGGACTTTTCATTTTGAGTTATTAATTTTTAAATGCTTTTTGCCACATTTTGAAGCTTTAAAATCACCACATGTCAAATACTAATTTGATTTACAGATCTAAAATTTGTACAGTGTTATTAAGTTTCTTTTAAGCTTTTAAAGTGTGTGCTAAATGATGATATTCATACCAATGTTGAATTTTCACAAACCAATTTCTTTCTTAATTTTTGGAAACTTCAATTTTTTTTGTTTTCTGTTTTGAAAAAAGTATGTTGGTAGTACACTGTTTGTTAGTGTGTGTGCCCAATTTCATGGTGGCATTCCATTGAGAACGTATTAAAATAAATTTTATTTTACTGGTAAGCATTCCACATAGAATGTAGCTTGTAGCACTTTACTCTTACTACTAAGTTGTAGTACAAACATTAAATGTCAAAAACCAAACAGTGCTGTCAAGTCAGTATTATTTTTTAATGATAATCAATTATCAGTGTTATAATTATGCACTGAAATTCAGATTTGGCTTTTTTGTGTTAACTGTGAAAATATTTCAAAATACACAATAACAACAAATGCTCAGAAAAGACTGCCAATAATTGACTTAATTATACATTCATTTTAAAAATGTGTTAGTGTTAATCAGAATTACTAATTAAACAATAGTGTAGCTGTTACTATTTAACAATATGTTATTTGAGTATCTTGCAATGAGAAACTTTTTGCTCATCTTCAAATGTTATACAGAGTGATTATAATTAAAGTTAAACCTTCAAATCGCTGTAGAAATAACACCACTGGCCAGAATGACGTCAAATTGTAATGGGATACTATCGGAGAAGGGGGAAAATGTATGTTAGAAGAAAAATAAATAGTTACAAAATGTAGCAGTAGATGGCGCTTTAAACATCATAATTTAATAATGGTCGACAGAAAATCACAAATGAATCATACAACAATGGCTAAGGTATACATTTGATGTTAAACAAATTGTACAACTCAGTGAGCATGGGTGTATAGGTGTGATACTGATATTTTGTAAGTCTATCCACCACATCACATCGGATGGGTAAAATCGGTTTTTAACTGTCCTGAGGCCAAAAACTGCATAAAAAGCATAAATCACGCTAGTTTTTCATTCTTCTGAGGCCAAAAGCCACGTAAATAGCATCAATCAAAATCAAATCAGATTATTAATTTCCATGTGACTGGTGCAAAACATGTTCAATATGCTGCCCACCATTTTCTGCAATAAGTCGAAATCGAGAAACAGCATTTTCCATAACTGATCACAGTGTTTCTGGGGTCACATTCAGAATGTGTTGCGCAATGCGTGCCTTCAATGCAGCTAAGTCTGCAATCTGAACACTGAACGCAACATCTTTCAGACAGCCATACAGCCAGAAGTCCCACGGATTAAGATCAGGTGATGGGGACGGCCAACCTGTACGAAAATTCTTTTACTTGTGCCTTGACCCGCAGTTTTCGCAGGGTCGGAATTGTTACAATCGGATTTTGCATGGTTAATTGAAAGGGGTGGCGGGATACCCTTCCTGCCGCCACCCCATACCCCCCAGGACGGAATCAGTGTACCCCAGCTGTCTGTGTCTAGTGTAAACCATGAAAGAACGCGAACACATTTCAAATGTCTGCAAGTCGTGTAACTGAGGCAGGCTGTGGGGACCAGTCCAGTATTCACCTATTGGTATGTGGAAAACTGCCTATAAACCACATCCAGGCTGGCCGGCACACTGGCCCATGTCGTTAATCCACCGGGTGTATTCGATCAGGGGCCGGCGCACCTACCTGAGTCCAGGAAGCAGTGCATTAGTTCTCTCGGCTAACCTGGTTGGTCCAGGCTATAGGGAAATGGTGACTGATAATTCTAGCATTTCAAAGGCACTACAGCAGCTCCTTAACAGGATTTGCAATGTGCAGAGGTGCACCATCTTGCATAAAAATGATCCCATCCACACATCCACACTGTTAGAGGGCTGGAATGATGTGGTTGTGCATAAGACACTCATAGTGCTCACCAGTGACGGTAGATGCCGTAAACCCACGCCATACAGTGACCTTTCCAGAATGAAGTGGTACAGGTTGATTTGCTTGTGGATTTTCTGTTTCCCATATTCGACAATTCTGTGTATTGACATATCCTGTCAGATGGAAGTGGGTGTCGTCTGTCCACAAAATCTTCCATAGCCAATCATTGTCCACTTCTATGCAAGCAAGAAATTCTAAAGCAAAGGTCTCTCTTGCTAACAAGTCAGAAGTAAGTACCTCGTGGACATGGTTAATTTTGAATAGATAGCAAAGACGGATGTTTCGTAGGTTTTTACGCATCATGCTCATGGGTATGTCCAATGTTAGGGCAATTCTCTGTGCACTCCATGTTTGCATGCTCCTACTTGTCTCCTCCTGCATTGCTGTGGCCACTGCTTCTACTGACGTCAAATCGATTCGTTTCCTCCATTTACCAGGTTGCACACTAAAAGAACCATTCTTTTCAAATTTCCGAATCATTTTCTCCAGACCCACGGCACTCATTGGACCAATGTCTTTTTTCAAACCCTTTAGTGTCTGAAACTCCTGCAGAGCGACATGTGCATAGTCATTATTCTTGTAAGACAGCTTTACAAGCAGAGTGCGATACTGCACTGAGACAGTCATGGCGAACATCGCAGACACAAAAGGAGAAAAAGCCGTGTACCCTGCATAACAACTTCAGTGGGTCGTGTACATGACAGTGCTTTTATTTATGTATTCTGACACATACAGCGCCATCTATTGATCAATGTTTACACTATTTTTTTTCTTCTGCCACACTTTTTCCCCTTCTCTGATAATATTCCATTGCAATTGGACATCATTCTGACCAGTGGTGTTATTTCTACAGCATTTTGAAAGTTTAACTTTAATTATAATCACCCCGTATATTGCTGTTTTCATTTAAATGATGTAACCTAGTTCTGTAAATCAATAATGACAGAGTATTGATATAATAACGCATTTCTTTCCAATATAATCTGTGAGGCTTTTTGCAGTTCTTCATCTGATAATCTATACGGTCTTCTGGTGGCAGTTGTGTGATTTAGTTTACAAAGTATGAAGGATTTTTTATTTTTTTTTTTTTTAGTACAGTCAATTTATGTGATCTTCCTTGTTATGAAAATGAGCTAGTCCACAAGTTTGCATAAATTACAGATTCATGTCTCCTTTTTCATCTCTTTGTAGCAGACAAGCCATCCACTATTTGTTTTCGGAGGCACAAGCAACAAGTCCTGTAATCTGTTCAAGAGAATGCCGTATGCATCTGAACCCACTTGAATTTGGTGAAAACCAAAATCTTAAAATCAGAAACAATGTTTGTTTTACATTTAGCTTTGTTCATAAGAATAAATGCAGATACTTCTGAGCTCCAGTGACAGCTTTAGCTTCATAAATTCTTTTTTTCAAGCTCTTTTCTTATAATGTATGCTCACTGGAATGGTGGTACTTAATAATGCTCCTTTTTTATTATGTATACTCACTGGAATGGTGGTACTTAACCCCAGAGCAGGTTAGCATGGATGCAGGGATTCTTGAGCAGTAAGCCACTGAGCCAGCCTTTTATTGAACATTTTATTTTGCAAATAACCAATATTAAAATTTTGCATAAATTCATATTTTAACAAACAATTCCATTGGATTGTCAATATTTTCAAATAAATCCAGCATCAGGGCATTGGGCTTTGACCCTCAGACAATTAACAATTTAAACAGATACAAAAATTTTCAAACAAGTCTTAAGAAGGAACAACGGGCTTTGGCCTTAAAACTGATAAGAATTTAAACAATCACTAAAACATTTGCTTTTGTAAAAGAACTTTACATATCTATTTCAGGCCTCCAGAAAGAAAACTCTTTGAGGCATTAAGTCAAAATTCAGTTATCTAAGTAGAACAGCATGTCACTGTGTTAGAAACTCAGAACTATAATGCATTGCTAATAGCCACAATTTATTTTACAGTATTTGATCATGTTTTATCAGCTTTAATAAAATGTTAATCCAAACTCTTTGTAATTAACAATAGTGGATAAAATACAAATACACAGGAAAACAGCAATATTAATAAATATAATGGCTCATTGAATTTACACTGATGCTGCTTTTTACTCATCTGCACAGACATTGGTTCCGTAGCACGCATTCAGGAAAATGGCATCTACTCTGGCACTCCCGGCTGAAGAAAACATTCTCAGACAGCCCCATGCACAATCAGTTAGTGTGATCACACCCTGTGCCAAATTGCCTTAACACATATGATTACAAAAGGCTTCTACAACAGAGAGAGAGCATGCACATGGCTGAAACTGGCAGTGATAAGAATTACTTCTTATGCAGCTCACCATTGTATTAGTTACCACCCCATTAATAAAGAGAGGGAATGAGTGTTTATACAGTAGTTTAGAGCTCACAGAGCACATGCAAGTATCAATACATTCAATTAGCACAATATGCAGTCCAATGCTCAAAATAACAGCATATAGATAATCACTGGCACTTGATACCCTAACTGCAAAGTGGATGCAAGAGTTCAGTTAATCTGAAGAAATATTACTCAAAATGGAGTACCAGTAAATTCTCACCAATAATCAGATTGCAAAGACAAGAGCAACACCACTGCTTTCAGTACTGTGTGGCTTATACACAAAGCTCTGTGACCCGTTGGGCCAACGACAGTATGCTTCACTATTGAGTAACTGCTCCAGTCAGCAGCAGTTACAAGTCCGCCAGCCCCACTGCCTATCTGTCTTGGGATTGGAAACAAGCATGTGACCCCAACAAGCACAGGCTTCCTCCTACACTGATCGGCATACACTCTGCTTTCTTCTCAAAAGTAAAAATAAGACCCCCATTCCATTCTTGCTTGCCACTTAAAACAATCCCAGACTGCAGTGTGTGCACTCCCACACTACAAGCAGGACGTGTAACTCCTTGTACCAGTGTAGCTGACCTGGGAGAGAAACCAATATGTTTGTATCAATCTCCTCCCCCTCCCCATAGGTGAAGACTAGGGTTGGGGGGACACACCCTCCCACCAGCTTCACACAACATTACACATGGACCCCCTTCTCTGTACTTCCTAACTTAAGTGGTTCAAACCTTCCTGTGTGTTTGCATGTCCTCGGTCAAGAAGCTCACCGGGGAGGGGACCATATCAATCTCGCATGTGGAAGCATCTTCCGAGTCATGTCTTGTGTGCTCTTGTTCTGACACCACATGATTTTTCTGTAAACCATTTCTGCCATTGTCACTGATGCTGTCTGCCATCCCCTATTATAATTCTGTGCTTATCTCTTGTGTGTGAAGATAATATTTCTCTCTTTGGGATCAACACGCTCTGGTAGTATGTCACTACTTAATGGAGAGTTAATTTCAAATGAAAACATCAGCTTGGCTGGGGTTATCTAGTCTGTTTTGTGGCAATTGGTGTTGAACGGCAGACCAAGCCAGTTCATGAAGCTATCCCACCTCTTTTGCAGCAAAGAATGATAAATTATTAGAGTGGAATTTAAGTTCCTATTCATGCATTCAGCAAAGGGGGGTGGGGGTAATAAGGCATGATTGTTATGTGTGATTAGACCATTGTTACAGCAGAACACCCAGAACTCCCACGAGGAGAGCACAGCTGTGTTATTGCTAGCCCAAAACTCACAAATCTTGCTGACAAATGTTAATGCTCAACATACTTGTGATCCCCTTGGTTGGAGTCAGCCACATGAAATTCGTGAATAGATCCACAATTACCAATGCTAATCAGTTGCTGCCTTTAGTGGATGGAAGAGGACCTAAATAGTTAATGAACAACATGTCCAGAGGTCAAAACTCCCTGGTGAAATGGAAGAGACCCTTCTGTTGTTAATATCTGGTTTCCTCTGCTTGCATTCCCAGCAGCAGTTTCTGTATTTCAGCACTCATACCATGTTAGGTGCCATCTGATTTTCATTATTGTTTTCTGGCACGCTAAATGCCCACCACAGAGTGATTGATGGAAGTAACTAAAGATGCATGCTACCAAACTCTTGGGGAGGCAGATCTTAGGTTTTCCATCATACCTAGTTTAGTAACATAATATGCTCTTTTCCAGCAAATAACCACTCACTGGGCATCATTTCTCCAACTCCCTTCGAATACTAACTGATTCAATCATCTTTTTGTTGCTCCTCATTAAGATCATAAAACAAGGACGGAATCTTGGTCAGGACAGTGGTGGCCACTTGGGAATCCAGCACCTTACTCCATTCACAGATGTCAATGCCTCCTGCCCACTTTCCGCAATCTCTTTCCCTTACTGACTGAATATCTGGCAAAGCATATCATGCACTTGATTTTGATACCCTTTTACATATACCACATCAAACTGGGAAGCCGAAATACATACTGCCAAATGTACCTGTCTTATATCGCCAGGCTAAGACCCAAATTGAAGGCTGATTATCTGTTTCTAGCTTAAACTTCTTGTACTCTTGAACCTCTCTAGCATAAGTAACACTGCCAGAGCTTCCAACTTGTACACAGAATAGTGAACTTTGGGTCCAAACAGGGCCAGCACTCACCTTCTTGCTCTTTGAGTAAAACACTGATACCTAAATTGGGGCCATCCATTTGGACCACGAAAGCTGGATTGAAATTGCAGGTTCCAAACACTGGGGCATTACTGAGTTCGCATTTCAGGGAATCAAAAGCAGCTTATTGGGAATCACCCCACCTGAACTTTTCACCTTTCTGCTACCTCTGGTTGAGTGGAGCTGCTAACTGAGCAAAGTTGGCCACAAATTACCTAAAGAAGTTCATTTTCCTGATAAACTGTTCTATTTCCTTTTTGTTCTGGGGTTCTGTGAATTTATAAATAGTGGCAGTCCCAGACTGATGGGTGCTGACCCCTCTTACAGACACAACATGTCCCAAGAACGAAATTTCGCTCTTGAGTCAGTGTCATCTTGATTGGCTTGACTGTCAAGACTGCCTCTCTCATGTGGCCCAACACTTGCCTCAAGTGTTTAAGATGTTCCTTAAAATTAGCACTGTGGATGACCCTGTCATCAAAATAATTATCCAAGCATTTTAATTTCATGTCTTCTAGCATCTCCCAATAATATCACTCACCATTTGTCACATAGAAAAATTGACTAATGGCATTTACGCTTTACTGCACTCAGAGAATTGGAATTATCACAACCAATTAATATCTGTGTTAAGAAAACCACACATTAATTTTTATTTTAGGTTCATTTATTAAGCCACTAGATTCATTCTAATGAATATCTTTAGGTGACAAAGTGTAAAATGTACCATTGGTATGATGAAAAATACTTAATTGCTCAATAAAGCACTGAAAGGCACATGTTGGAATATGGTAAGTACAATATTCCACTTTGATTGCTGTGCTTGATACCTGACATATTCCAACATGTGCCTTTCAACATTTTATTGGGTGATTAATCATTTTAAATCATGATACTGGCACTTTTCTGCCACTTTATTCCCTGACCATATGTGCTTAATACGTGATACCTGCATGGGCCAACTTGCTCCTCTTTCCCTTACCAGTGCTTTGCTGATATTATCTCAGCAATTCATCTCTTCTGAAGTGAATTACAGTCAATAGAAATGAATGTTTTTGTCTTATTATATATTGGTAATATACTTTATCTGTTGTTGTATAATACGAGGGTTACTCAGAAAGTAAGGAAGAAATGGAAACCATATTGAAATCCGATGAACTTTCACACAGGTCTGTTGGGAAGTGTCTCAAGTATGCCTGTTGATCATGTTACGTTGTGCTTTTTAGTTCTGAACACACAGGGAACACATTAAGATACCTAGAACAATAGTGTCTACCACCAAGTACAAGGGCCTGGTGAGAAATTTTGCCTGAAGCTATGCAGCCAACATTACATAACAATGGTGTGTTTTCTTCTTAAAGACAATTCTAAGTTGCATTCTGCAGGGTCAATGAAGATGCTCCTGCATCGTTTTCAATTGGAAATGTTTGATTACCCACAATACAGCCTGTAATTGTCTCCCTCTGAGTTTCATCTCTGCTCGCATGAACTGCTGGCTATGAAGACAACATTTTTGCACAGACAATGAGCTGTAGGCCAGTGTACAGAACTGGCAGAAAGCACTGGCAGGTGCCTTTTATAATGAGGTAATTGGAAAGTTGGTACAACACTATGACAAACATCTAAGTCGGATCGGCGACTATGGAGATAAGTAGCTGGAAGTTGCAGCTAACTGTTGCAAATGAAACAGTTTTTATTTTCACTGTGGTTTCTATTTCTTGACCTATCATTCCTTACTTTCCGAATAGCCTTTGTAATATGAACTACAAGTAAATTAAAAGCTATGTAAAAGGCATACTATCCTTTCCATAACTTATGTTAACTGTTATATGGCATAGTTTAGTACAATTTTACAATGATAAACTGCTTAATTAGCACTCACTAATTTCCTTTTAGTTTTATAAAGCAGCTTGCAAACCATGAGCAGTTGAGGTACAACTGTCAACTGGCATTGCAGTAAAATAAAAATATTTTCATATGTTCCCTTTGGAATACCATCTTGGAATTTGGCACACACACTAACAAATAGTGGATGATTAATATTTTCAAAACAAAAAATCTGATTTAGAAATTTTCAGAATTTAAAAAATTTGACCATGTACCGGCGGCACATATTTTAAAGCTTATAGTAATCTGAATGAAACACTGTAAATTTAAGTTCTGTACATCAGATACTTTTTTATACATGGGCATTTTAAGGTTTGAAAATGTGGCAAAAGATGCACAATTTCGTAAATTTTAAAAATTAATAACTCAAAAACCAAATGTCCAAAAAAAATTTAATTTTTTATAATACTGTATTTTTAAGGATAGAATAAAATGACAAAAAATTACAAAATTCTAAATCATCAATGTTGAAATTTATTTTTAATGACTGATTTCACATGGATTGACTCATGAGTAAAAAACAATTTTTTTAATGCTATTGTTGTTGTGGTCTTCATTTCAAAGACTGGTTTTATGCAGCTCTCCATGCTACTCTATCCCGTGCAAGCCTCTTCATCTCCAAGCAAATACTGCAACCTACAGCCTGCTGAATCTGCTTAGTGTATTCATCTCTTGGTCTCATTCGACAATTTTTGCCCTGCACGCTTCCCTCCAGTACTAAATTGATGATGCCTTGATGCCTCAGAATGTATGCTACCAACTGATCCCTTCTTCTAGTCAAGTTGTGCCACAAATTCCTCTTCTACCCAATTCTATTCATTACCTCCTCATTAGTTACATGATCTACCCATCTAATCTTCAGCATTCTTCTGCAGCACCACATTTCCAAAGCTTCTATTCTCTTCCTGTCTAAACTGTTTATCATCTATGTTTCACTTCCGTACCTGGCTAGACTCCATACAAATACTTTCAGAAAAGACTTCCTAACAGTTAAATCTATACTCAGTGGTACCAAATTTCTCTTCTTCAGAAACACTTTGCTTGCCATTGCCAGGCTACATTTTATATCCTCTCTTCTTCAATTATCATCAGTTATTTTGCTGCCCAAATATCAAAACTCATCTATTGCTTTAAGTGTCTCATTTCCTAATTTAATTCCCTCAGCATCACCTGGTTTAATTTGATTGCATTCCATTACCTTCATTTTGCTTTTTTGAAGTTGATCTTGCATCCTCCTTTCAAGACATTGTCAATTCTGTTCAACTGCTTTTCCAAGTTCTTTGCCATCTCTGACAGAAATACAATGTCATAAGCAAACCTAAAGGTTTTTATTTCTTCTCCCTGTATTTTAATTCCTACTCGAAAATTTTCTTTTAGTTCCTTTAGTGCTTGCTCAGTATACAGCCTGAATAACATCAGAGATAGGCACTCCCTTCTCAACCACTGCCTCTCTTCCATGCCCCTCGGCTCTTATAACTGCCATCTGGTTTCTGAACAAATTGTGAATAGCCATTCACTCCCTGCGTTTTACCCCTGCCACCTTAAACCTTCTCCTGCTTCACAATGTCAACAAACTTGATAAACATGTCAAGTCAGGTGGCATGAGAATTCAAACACCTACGTAAGTCTGAAGATGACTAGATTGTTAGCTGAAATTAGTAATGTCCAAATAGAGAAGATTTCATGTGCAATCTTGACTTCATGGGCTTTTAATCCCTAACATAATAAAACAAATTTGCAAGAGATCACATATCTCCTCGCTGAAAAGTCAACAAACTTGATAAATGTGTCAACTCAGGCAGCAGGAGAATTTAAACAACTATGTTAGGTCTAAAGATGGCTAAATTGTTAGCAGAAACTAGTAATCAATCCAAATAAAGACTATTTCAGATGTAGTCTTAATGGGTTTTTAATCCTTAACATAAAAAATAAATTACAACAGCTTGTGTATCTCCTGGTTGACAATGTCAAAATACTTCAAAAACAAAAGTTGTGAAGATCTTTGTCATCATCACACTGTATGAAGCTTTATCTGCACTGCAGCTCATATAGGAATATGAACCACATATCATTTCTATGTTTACCAAAAACACCTGTCTCATATTTTATCTCTGTCCCTAACTTGGTTGACGTTTCCCAAACACAACTAATTCATTCAATAGTTCTGTCAACTGTTGGCACACTTACAGTACCAACAAACTGATGGCATCAGCTTCTCCACAGTTTTCACATACCTCACTCAGTCTCTCCCTCATCAATCACTGAGTGATGTGGTGCTTTGGTGAAACACATTTTGGAGGGACAAGGGTCAAATCCCCATCAGTTGTCCACCTTGAACCTTTCCTACCCCTTTGTCATTTAATCTGAGCATGTGCTCTGTTCAAAATAATCTCGTTATTAATAGGACATCAAACCTTAATTCTCCTTACTTTCCTAAATCAATTGCTGACCCATAACCTTCAAGCTTCTAGGCTCAAAGTGTCATTCTCAAAATATCCGACTGAACTGTTCTCCACACACTTTCCCTGTTTCTGTTCACACTGCCAATGAGATGTCGATGTCACCTGAAAGGTAAGGTTTCTCGGCAATGATATAATAAAAAAAAATCCTTGGCCATTTCTTTTCTTACTATTAGACTGTGTATTGCAATAAATAACAGATAAACTGCTTTCCCTGTATCCTCTTACATGAAAGTATGTACCCCCTGAAGAAGAAAATTTCATTCTTAAAGATACAAACTCCTCTTCATCTCTGAAGCTGTTGTAAGGTCATGTAACTGATAAAAGTCACTTGTTGTTGTTGTTGTGGTCTTCAGTCCTGAGACTGGTTTGATGCAGCTCTCCATGCTACTCTATCCTCTGCAAGCTTCTTCATCTCCCAGTACTTACCGCAACCTACGTCTGCTTAGTGTATTCATCTCTTGGTCTCCCTCTATGATTTTTACCCTCCACACTGCCCTCCAATGCTAAATTTGTGATCCCTTGATGCCTCAGAACATGTCCTACCAACCGGTCCCTTCTTCTTGTCAAGTTGTGCCAGAAAGTCCTCCTCTCCCCAATTCTATTCAATACCTCCTCATTAGTTATGTGATCTACCCATCTAATCTTCAGCATTCTTCTGTAGCACCACATTTTGAAAGCTTCTATTCTCTTCTTGTCCAAACTATTTATCATCCATGTTTCACTTCCATACATGGCTACACTCCATACAAATACTTTCAGAAACGACTTCCTGACACTTAAATCTATACTCGATGTTAACAAATTTCTCTTCTTCAGAAACACTTTCCTTACCATTACCAGTCTACATTTCATATCCTCTCTACTTCAACTATCATCAGTTATTTTGCTCCTCAAATAGCAAAACTCCTTTACTACTTTAAGTGTCTCACTTCCTAATCTAATTCCCTCAGCATCACCTGACTTAATTTGACTACATTCCATTATCCTCATTTTGCTTTTGTTGATGTTCATCTTATATCCTCCTTTCATGACACTGTCCATTCCATTCAACTGCTCTTCCAAGTCCTTTGCTGTCTCTGACAGAATTACAATGTCATCGGCGAACCTCAAAGCTTTTATTTCTTCTCCATGGATTTTAATACCTACTCCGAATTTTTCTTTTGTTTCCTTTACTGCTTGCTCAATATACAGATCGAATAACATCGGGGAGAGACTACAACCCTGTCTCATTCCCTTCCCAACCACTGTTTCCCTTTCATGTCCCTCAACTCTTATAACTGCCATCTGGTTTCTGTACAAATTGTAAATAGCCTTTTGCTCCCTGTATTTTACCCCTGCCACCTTTAGAATTTGAAAGAGAGTATTCCAGTCAACATTGTCAAAAGCTTTCTCTAAGTCTACAAATGCTAGAAACGTAGGTTTGCCTTTCCTTAATCTTTCTTGTAAGATAAGTCGTAAGGTCAGTATTGCCTCACATGTTCCAATATTTCTACGGAATCTAAACTGATCTTCCCCAAGGTTGGCTTCTACTAGTTTTTCCTTCGTCTGTAAAGAATTCGCGTTAGTATTTTGCAGCTGTGGCTTATTAAACTGATTGTTCGGTAATTTTCACATCTGTCAACACCTGCTCTCTTTGGGATTGGAATTATTATATTCTTTTTGAAGTCTGAGGGTATTTTGCCAGTCTCATACTTCTTGATCACCAGATGGTAGAGTTTTGTCAGGACTGGCTCTCCCAAGGCCGTCAGTAGTTCCAATGAAATGTTGTCTACTCCCGGGGCCTTGTTTCGACTCAGGTCTTTCAGTGCTCTGTCAAACTCTTCACACATTGTTGTATCTCCCATTTCATCTTCATCTACATTCTCTTCCATTTCCAGAATATTGTCCTCGAGTACATCGCCCTTGTATAGACCCTCTATATACTCCTTCCACCTTTCTGCTTTCCCTTCTTTGCTTATAACTGGGTTTCCATCTGAGCTTTTGATGTTCATACAAGTGGTTCTCTTTTCTCCAAAGGTCTCTTTAATTTTCCTGTAGGCAGTATCTATCTTACCCCTAGTGAGATAAGCCTCTACATCCTTACATATGTCCTCTAGCAATCCCTGCTTAGCCATTTTGCACTTCCTGTCGATCTCATTTTTGAGACGTTTGTATTCCTTTTTGCCTGCTTCATTTACTGCATTTTTATATTTTCTCCTTTCATCATTTAAATTCAATATTTCTTCCGTTACCCAAGGATTTCTACTAGCCCTCGTCTTTTTACCTACTTGATCCTCTGCTGCCTTCACTACTTCATCCCTCAGAGCCACCCATTCTTCTTCTACTGTATTTTTTCCCCCATTCTTGTCAATTGTTCCCTTATTCTCTCCCTGAAACTCTGTACAACCTCTGGTTTAATCAGTTTGTCCAGATCCCATCTCCTTAAATTCCCACTTTTTTGAAGTTTCTTCAGTTTTAATCTACAGCTCATAACCAATAGATTGTG
Organism: Schistocerca americana; assembly: GCF_021461395.2. Lineage (NCBI taxonomy): Eukaryota > Metazoa > Arthropoda > Insecta > Orthoptera > Acrididae > Schistocerca > Schistocerca americana. Next base: position 867,300,218 of record NC_060120.1, on the reverse strand, counting down.
GTCAGAGTCCACATCTGCCCCTGGAAATGGCTTACAATTTAATACCTGGTTCCTAAATCTCTGTCTTACCATTATATAATCTATCTGATACCTTCTAGTATTTCCAGGATTCTTCCATGTGTACAACCTTCTTTTATGATTCTTGAACCAAGTGTTAGCTATGATTAAGTTATGCTCTGTGCAAAATTCTACGAGACGGCTTCCTCTTTCATTTCTTTACCCCAATCCATATTCACCTACTATGTTTCCTTCTCTCCCTTTTCCTACTACTGAATTCCAGTCACCCATGGCTATTAAATTTTCATCTCTCTTCACTACCTGAATAATTTCTTTTATCTCATCATACATTTCATCAATTTCTTCATCATCTGCAGAGATAGTTGGCATATAAACTTGTACTACTGTAGTAGGCGTGGGCTTCGTGTCTATCTTGGCCACAATAATGCATTCACTATGCTGTTTGTAGTAGCTTACCTGCAATCCTATTTTTTTATTTATTATTAAACCTACTCCTGCATTACCCCTATTTGGTTTTGTATTTATAACCCTGTATTCACCTGACCAAAAGTCTTGTTCCTCCTGCCACCGAACTTCACTAATTCCCATTATATCTAACTTTAATCTATCCATTTCTCTTTTTAAATTTTCTAACCTACCTGCCCGATTAAGCGATCTGACATTCCACGCTCCGATCCGCAGAACGCCAGTTTTCTTTCTCCTGATAACGACGTCCTCTTGAGTAGTCCCTACCCAGAGATCTGAATGGGGGACTATTTTACCTCCGGAATATTTTACCCAAGAGGGCGCCATCATCATTTAACCATACAGTAAAGCTGCATGTCCTCGGGAAAAATTACGGCTATAGTTTCTCCTTGCTTTCAGCCGTTCGCAGTACCAGCACAGCAAGGCCGTTTTGGTTAGGGTTACAAGGCCAGATCAGTCAATAATCCAAACTGTTACCCCTGCAACTACTGAGAAGGCTGCTGCCCCTCTTCAGGAACCACACATTTGTCTGGCCTCTCAACAGATACCCCTCCGTTGTGATTGCACCCACGGTACGGCCATCTGTATCGCTGAGGCACGGGAGCCTCAGCACCAACAGCAAGGTCCATGGTTCATGGGGGGCAGGGGGGGGGAGGAGGAAAAGTCACTTAATAAATCATATTCCTCCCAAACAAAAATGATATATATTTTTGGTAGTTTCAAACATTTGCTTTACAGGTTTGTACACAATAGAGGGAATGGATTATGAAACTGCTATCCAGTTTTTTTGTATAAATTTCCATTTGAATGAGTAGAACAAGACAGAAGCAATATTTTGTCTGTGATTTGATGGTTTGGAGTGGTTAGATTTTGGAGCTAAAGATATAAATCACCATCTTACCATATTTCATTCTCTGATGTTGATCAGGTATGAATTACAAACAAATTATTGTGTCAACTGCACTCCTTACTGTTTTTAAGAATCAAGTCTCATTTGTCTGAAAATGTAGAGAAAGCCACAGCTTTCAAAATCTTCATAGATTCAAGTTTGCAATCATCACCTTTGAATTAAAAATAAGTTTCAGAAAGTTTCACAAATTAATGACATACATGTGTTTTATCTTGTGTATCAAAGACATAACAAAAGAGACTCAGAATTTCATTCTGCTCATTTCAGTTTATGTGTCAAACTTGGATGCAATCTGCTCGAGATGCCTATGCCATGCAGCAACCAGCTGTGACACATCTGCTGGATGCTCACGTGGCTACTGTGGACCGTTCTACATATCACGAGTATACTGGGCAGCAGCTGGAAAAATAGTACTACCAGAGGATGAACCAGAACGTGATGGAGGTAATGTTCAACACCAATGGACCATAACTGAATGCAGGCCACAACTATAAGAGTTTTCAGCTTTTATGCATCTGTTCACAACTAACTTTGGAATACCAAATGTATTCTAATGCAACAGCAGATAATCTACGGTAACGGATATCAATTCTGCCCATAAATATTATTATTTGGTTTATTATATTGTATAAGCTTTTAAACTTTAGAAAGTGTCCTCACATGTGATATTCTGAAAAAGTGATTAAAATTTCCAATATGTTGCATGAATCCCACAAAATATTTTTTATTCTGAGAAATGTATGTTAACAACATATTAATATAAATGAGCTATAGGCAATATACATAATAAACATTAAATACAAATGCATGGTACAGAGCACTGCTAGACAATACATCCATTGAGAAATGAAAGGTGCTATACAGAGTAGACCATAAATACATTACTAAAACACATCAGTAAAATTAACTATTGAACTTATGCAACTTTAATAGTTAAGTTCACCTTTGTCACATGTTTCAGATTCTTTGATAGCAGATAAAATGCTTTTTCATCAAGCCATCTTTGTATGGAGTTTGTGAAATCATTTGGTGACACACTGTGTTCTTGTTTTGGCAGCATGATAAAAATTTTATTCGTGTGTACTGATACTTAGAAAAGTTATGAGTCTTTTTAGATGTTGCAGCTGATCATCTGCCTGTGACATGTGTATTGCTTACATATAGACTGTTGTTGTTTATGCTCCTGCAGCTTCTCCTTGGTATGCAACAACCAAGTATATAAAGAGATGTAGCAGTCAGTGCTTCCTGTTCTTTTATTTATTTTTTTTAATATGCCCTGAAAATTCATGGTTTCTCATTGCAGAGAAGCATGTGACTGCCTTTTCTTGCCAAATAAAATTATTTTTGATTCCAGGGAAATATCCCACAACCCTACTCTATATTTAGAGACTGCAGAAGAGGTTGTATGAAGAGTTGTTCAATAAATTGTTACTTACACAAGTCCTAAGTTTAGCTGGAAAATAACTAATTTTGTACATATGTAGTCTGTGTTACTTTTCCATATTAGTTTCAGATCTAGGTAAATACCAAGAGGTGTAGCTAAGGTATCACTGGCAACACTGCACAGACTAAAAAAATATTTGCTTTTTCAGATCGCAGTTCTTTTACTCTGAACCATACATTAGATATCAGAGGAGTGGAGTTAATTGTATCAAAAGGGAACTGCATTTGAGATAACTACAAGAATGTTTACAGACTGCTAGCCAGTAAGTATTGGCCAGCAATCTGTAAACATTCAGGTACTAAATTTCAGTATTGTCAACAGACACATATAAAAGTACATACACTATTTTAGCTTTCAGAGCTATTGGCTGATGAAGGTCAACAATTAAGGCTAGGCCACTCAGATCCCAAGATGAAAAGGGCCCACCAGTTGTGGAGACAAGACGATGAGAAGCGGTGGAGGAAGGGGTGCATCAGAGAGATTAGTTCATTTATAGTACATTGATAAATACTGTGCCTTCTTCAGTGCAGATACAGTGAGAAGTAAAAATGTGGGCTAAGAGGAAGAGAAATGATTAGTGCAATTAAGAACAGGATGAAAAGAGAGAGGGAGTGATAACAAAAATGTAAAAGTAAAAATTAAATACATAAAATAAATTTTTAAATATGAAAGCTGATAATGGAAAAAGAGAGGGGGAAATATGTTGAAAGATGTCAATTCCTGGAAGATGATGGGTGCAAGAAAACTAGTATTAAGTGGAACAATCCAAATGGTCTGTGTGGTATAGCCGACACTGAGGTCCTTTGAGTCATACTGAAGAACGTATTAAGCAATTTGGTACTCCATGGCCCAAAAGTGAACAGTTCTTGTTGAGTTTGTCAATGGGCATAAAGAACTGTCCACCTTGGAGACACACAGAAGCCAGTTTCTGAAAACGTGATATATTAGGTGCATTATTCTGTGCTTGAGCTCGGGGTCAAAATGTATGTCAGAAATAGAGCATCCAATTTTCTGCATTCGAAATGAAACAAATGTGTAATTTTCATCAAGTGTGTGTTGTGTTTTTCCTCTTACCTTATTTTTATTGAAAATGACCACAATGAAATCAGCTAAAGGAATCCTATGAAACATTTGAGTTCATAATCATCAGATGACTGATGGAGAGAGAGAGAGAGTGTTTGGATCATATTAATGCTTAATGCCGAGGCTATGAGAATTTCCATCAAGTATGGGAATGTGTAATATCTAGGAGTTAGCACATCCTCGATTTCTAGAAGCTCACAGCACCATTATGAATATAGATGCAGAATTTGTGTGAAGTTAATTATCAAAGATGGACCAAACATGGCACTCTGATGCTTTTACGGACTGCCTGTGTCACAAGCTGTAGTGGCAGAGTAGTTCAGAGAGAACTTACAGTTCATTTTGCTAATAATACAAGTATGGTAATCACAACTAACAAAAAAGAATCAGCTGAGGAAACTATAAATAATTCCTTTCGGAAAGTTATTAAGTAGTTCTCTGCTAATGGACTCTCACTAAATTTTGAGAAAACACAGAATATACAAACCTGATCAGTAAATGTCATAACGCCATTGATAATTATAGGCTTTGAACAGAAGTCTGTTGCTAGTTCATTCACAGTAACGTTGCAATACATTCATTTCACATACAAAACAAAAAAAGCAAGTACACCACATGACCACCAACTCCAGCCGAGATGCTGTATATTGTGTGTGTGTGTGTGTGTGTGTGTGTGTGTGTGTGTGTGTGTGTGTGTGTGTGTGTGTGTGTGTGTGTGTGTGTGTGTGTCTTATGAAATGTTGTATTCATGATCTATGGAACAAGTATTAATGTAATGTAATGTACTACAAGGTTTCAATAGGCACAAGACTATTTTACATGATACAGTTCCGTTGCATGTGGCACATCCACAACTTCTTACAAGCTATTAGTCAGGAAATATAAGACCCAAACCTATACATACATAATGGGAAGACCAATTATTTAACATGGAATCTGAACATCAAATTGTTTGGATTTTTCACATAATCTATAATTTTTCAGATGTAGAAAATATATTAGGTAATAATAAAACCGTAGTTCTGATTAATAACAAAGCTGCAGAACTTTCCAATATTAATCCAGAATCAAATCAATTAACTTGCAATAAGAATTTGAGTGTTATAAATAATATTCTACAAAAGATACTATAAGGCATTTTTAAAGACTCAGCAACAATTTGTGCAGTTCACTAATATGAAGTTCATGACCTGTAGCTTTACAAAGTACTAAATTTCTCAAGTTAATTTTTGTACACTGTTTCTTACCTCTGTCATACATAGTATGTTTTCATCTTCTTTGCAGCTTACCAGGACTGCACACTTGACTATAACTGTGCCAAAAGTGTTGTTGAAAATTACATGGCCAGATATGGCAAGGTAAGTTAACTTCCCACATTTACTGTTTATTGAATGCCGTAGTTTGGAAAATAATGTAACCCACAAATTTCTCAGCTCCTAGGTAATGACACTACAGTACAGGCTGACATCTGCAAGAGACTCAGTAGCTCTTCTGAGTTGTGTATGGCCTCTATTTTGGTTGTTGTTAGTCCCAATTACAACAGATCATTTCTGCAGTACGATCTCCATTGCACAGTCCCTCATAATTATACTAAGCTATTGCTGTAGATTGTTAATAGCTACTGTAAGAATGTCTTTATGCACTCAACTTCAGCTGATATAGCTTTTCTTTCATTTTGAAATAGAAAAGTGCAATGGATGAAAGTAACTTTATAGGGCCTTCTTATTTATTGTGAAACATATTCCATAGGTCCATTATTGCCTGATAGCATGTCAATGTCGAAATATTAAATTCATTATTATATTCATGTCATTGACATTCACATGAAAAGGTTAAAATACAAATTAATAATCAAAAATACAATCAATAAATGCTAATTAACAATCACATACAGAGATAAAAAATACAAACTTCACATATTATCTAAACATAGAGTTTGAGCTATAGAATATAAATACTGACTGTATAAAGGTCATTAGAAATACCTATGAACAAAGCACATACAATCAGCGCTACTCAGCAAATTGCTCATCACCCATAAATATATGTGTAGTGTGTGAAGCACTGCTTTATGAGTGTTATTTAATTTGTGTTCATTTTTCCTATTAATATTATTATTTCAGCTTTTACTTTACTAAGGGGCAATAAATTCAATAGAAATATTAAGTATGCCTAGAAATAAGGAATTATCAGTTAGATGCAAATGATTCAATTTGTGGAAAATATTTTACAGAAAATTGGGTAGGATGATAAGGTGTATATAAAGCACCCAAGATAGACAAGTGGATGCATGAGTAGAGGATACAATATTTGAAGGATACATAACATGCAATGTGTAGCACAAATCCATGACAGTGTTGAATGTGGCAAGCGTATAATAATGAAGAGACGAGCACATAGATAGTATCCACAGTTAGAACAACTGCAGTATATGAAGATAAATAACTACTCAGAGGATGGGAGGAACACTGACAGAAAAAAAAAAAAAGATTACGACCTGAGGTTTTGGACCAATTCCTTCTTCATCATCAAAGAGTTAACCCACATATACATATGGATTTCCACATGTGGAGAGGGAGAGAGAGGGAGGGAGAGGGAGAGAGAGAGAGAGAGAGAGAGAGAGAGAGAGAGAGAGAGAGAGAGAGAGAGAGAGAGAGAGAGAGAGAGAGAGAGAGAGAGAAGTAATTCTGTCTTGTTACATTTTCATGGCTGAACCACTGAACCAAATTCGATGACATGAAGTTAAGCTTGAACCCTGTGGGAAAAGATAGGCTATATACCTTAGAAAACGTGTAGTACAAGATATTTATTGATTTGAATAATATTATGTGAATTACAAAAAAGTATTTGCTCTTTGACTTTTGAACTTTATCATATTCTGTCAGCTTGGATTACTTTGCTCAACTTTTTACAGATATTTAAAGAAATTAAGTTCAAAACAGTGATTCTTTAATGCTTTTATTTTTCAGAATTATTTTATTAGTAATTATACCTTTGCAAAGTAATCTGTATTTATTTATCTTAAGACAACCTTTTATTTCTATTTTTAACTTATTTTTTAAGTGGAGAAAAGTTTCCCCTGCCCTGGTAATACTTTGCACCAGATATCTAAATTTAAAAAAAGGATTACAGAGGTTTAGAGCAATGTTTGACTGCAAGAATGAAGGAAATCAGCACTCATGTATGCACAATCAAATTTTATTATCAAAGTAGTCTACAGTTTAAAGATTTAACACAAAATATACTCTATGTTGTGAGTTATTACCACTAACATCGAAGCTCTAGTGCAACTGTAGCACATTGGCTTATCTGTATTGGAGGCTGAATGGTGCCAATCATTTCATCAACATCATACACCATTTCATCTTCGACACTGGCCACTTCCATGATTTCTTAGGCTTCTGCCTTGAATTTACTGTAGCTCCATCATCACTTAAATCAGTAATTCATCCATCTCCCTTCATATTTGAAGATCACATATGTTGCACAGTGCACACAACTTCATTAAATTCTGGACCACTCTTCTTCGACTATTTACTAACTGGGCATCATCTGCTTCACATGTTACAGGTGATGCTGCTCTGATCATCTTCAAAAGAATCTCTTAGAGGGATAGCTTCAGAATCTTCATTTTTGTGACTTCTTCTCTGTTTCCTTTGTAACCTTTTTCAGCATCTCTGTCACACTTTTACTGGGAGTCACTCTAATTTTCCTTCTCACTCTCTTATTGGCAACACCAGTAGTCCATTCAGATCTCTTATTGTGGAGGGCTTCAATGAAAGTGTCCTTTACTGCATCCTTGTCACATGTCCTTGAATGAAGATGGAGAATTTCAACAACATTGATTGGATGTATGCTGCACTTTCTGAAACCTGCCAATATAAACATTAGTCTTCTAAACAGAAATGGTAAATGCTGTTTCTGGAAGAAAGTCTTTGAAGCCTAACTTGCTGCTTTTCCAGTCTGTAAGAATCTGGCTCCAGGTTGCTTTTATGGGCTCAATGACAGAAACATCCAATGGCTGTGTAATGTGTAGTGTGGCTACTGTTCACTGGCAAACAGATGAATGAAACATAATTCTCACGGTAGAGCCCTACGACATAGTCTGTCAAATGTGAGAATAAATCATCACAGGTTACTACTTTCTTCCCTTCCAAGTTTTCCAATTTCAGTAGCATCAGCCTAGTGAACAACTGTCAAACCATCCACTAGAGCAAATTGGCTAAAAATAGCCACTGGGCCCATTTTCTATCCATGTAGATCACAAACAAATGGAGGCAAGATTTCTCCCTTGTCACTGCCAGCAAACATTATTGATAAGTTGCTCTTGGAGGAATTACAAATGTTTATTGACTATTTTGAATCTATTTTTGCAAAAGCTTTCTTTTTCCTAGGATTATCAGTGAGATTGGTTTCATCAAAGTACCATACAGTGCTTGCTGGCATATCTTTCAGTTCAACATGCTAATGTTCAGTATTTTCTCTACTCATCAACAGTAGCTCTACTCACTTTAATGTCGGTTGCAAAGCGTACACGAAGTTCAGGGTTGTGTTGGGTGACACCCAAGAGCCATTTTGGCCTGGACAATTATATTTGAATGTATGACTTCACTATCATTTGAAGTTCAATGGGAGTGACAGGAACCAAGATTCACTCAGTTGTGAAACATCTATCACAGGCTGTGATTCTTCTTCATTAGTAAAAATCTGTGGGAACCCTGACAATGAATTAACTTCTTCCTTTAACTTTAGTTTATTAATTAAGGTTCTTAGGGTATTAAAAAGTGTTTCATGTTTCCTCTGTGATACCTCCTTCCTCCTAATGGTTTGTAAGCATTTCTCCAGAGTTTTGGGCTGTAATTGCCTACTTCAAACAGTTCTCTTGTACTTCCGTATCTTTTCACCTATCTTCTCTTGTACTTCTGTATCTTTTCACCAATCTGAAACAGATAGCAAACATTGTTCACTGCCAAGAGCACATTATAGTGGTAAACTAACTTCAAAGTATTTGTAGTAGTGTAAGAAATGCACTCTTTGGATATTTTCTCCATTTTTGTTGTGGTACAAAGTTTTCCTGAACTAAGAAATTTTATAACCTACACAAGTAAACATACAGTGACAGAAACAGTATTCCATTAAATAAAAATGTACAATATCTTCAGCAGGTACACATTCTGAGTAATTAAATATACCAGCTTAATTTTTTACACAGTTCATGATGTCTTTACTTAGGTGTCTGGGAAAAATTCAAAATTGTCGACAATCAAGCAGGCAAGCAAGGCTGCAACCTAAAAGTGATACATTTCATAGATAATCTAATTCACATACACACAACATGGAGTATAGCATCTGTTAACCAACAAATCTCTCTCTCCTCTTTTTTATCAACATGGAGTACCTCAAGTGTCAGTAATTGGACCTTTTTTTATTCCTGGTTTATGCGAATGACCTGAATATACTTGATGATTGACATAAAACAGTTTGCTGATCACACAACATTATTAGTAAAGGCACCTAAAAATGATAATGTCCAACATGTAGTAAACTGTTTCAAGCCACCTCAGTAAATGGTTTAAATGAACCTGTTCACAATACAAAACAAGAAAACAGTATCAATAAATTTCCATTGCTTTCAAAATAACTTATTGTGTCACAAATCAAATTCTCTCAAGAAAACTATAAAATTATGAGACAGAATTTATGGCCACTGTCTATTTTCAGGAGAAATAAAAGTATTACCCATAGACACATATAAAAATACATACATGCATAACTAATTGTTCCTTCCTGAGGAAGGATGGAGGGATGGATTTGGAACGGTTAAAAAGGAAGGTCAGGTCACTCAGACCCCAGGATGGGAGGGACCCACCTGTTAAAATTCATCTTGCATTACACTGATGTCACCATTAAATCAACCATTGTGAATAAAGAGAGAAGAAAATATCTTAACATTTGGATACAAACTAACCTACATTGGGACAACATACAGACTACACCAGTTCCAAGCTGAGCCTTGCCTTCCAAAGACCCTAGAAAAATGTACAAACAGTCAGTCACTAATGAGTGCTTACTATGCATATTTTAATGTGCATCTGAAATATGGTCTTGTATTCTGGGGAAATTCTTCAGCAGCCCTGTTTGATGATGGGCAATCCAAAAACTGCTAAGTCTTCTACCAATGAATTCTCATTGTACTCAAGAACTAAGCATGGTTCCTGGTTTCCTGTTCTTGCTTCTCATTGTCAGTAATGGTTCCTCAGTTCTCGTTTCTTAGTTCTCACTTCTTGGTCCTCAGTTCTAAGTTATTATTTGGTTTTTATTTCTTAGTTCTCACTTCTCATTTTTCAGTTCTTGATCATGTATTCATTTGTCTTGACAAAAACAAGACCAGAGTTCTTAGATTTGTATTTGCATTTATTTTGTACTCGCTGCCTTTTACTACATCATTGCTCTTCTGGTTAATCAAATTAGAAATTTAAACTGAAATATATATCAAAAGTGTATAATGTATTTTTAACAGCAATAATATAGACTTACGGAACAAAATATTCCATTAACTTTGAAAAAGATTGTGGAAATACAAGTGGGTAAAATATTTTGCAAGCACATTGTGATGAAAATAAAGAAGTTGTGTAAGAACTATATGGGAAAGAGAATAATTTGAACACTGCACCTAGAAGGTATAGCATACATCCTCCTTTTAACTGTACAATGGGCAGTGAGGGGGGGGGGGGGGGGGGGGAGGGGGGGGAGTAAAGTTTAGAGTGGATTACTTTAAGGGAAAAGAGGTAGTGGTCTGACATACTTGTCAAAGTTCCCAATTCTAGAACATGTATTTGATTCCTTTTTGTTCTTAAGAACACAGTTCTCAATTCCTTGATGTTATCAATACTGCCTTTCAAAATCCAAAAGAGAGCCATTAGGTTTAGACAGTTATGTAAATCATTGTTTAAAACATTGAAAGTGCTTTCATTACCATGTGTACATGGGCACACTAATGTAGGTTTTAAAAAATTAACTGGCAATGATAGTAACATCAGATAAAATTGTGACACACATAATCATAACACCAGATTAAAAGGAAATTATTTGTAATTTCAATTAATAAAAGTTTGTGATAGATTGGTACATGCTATATGGGTATACAACTGAGCAGCATGTTGGCAGAGGATTGAAAATGTATACTAAATACAAATATATTTGAAAGATATAGTAGAGCATATCTACACTACTATTGCTGCAATTCAGGGAGTGAGGACATGAACTTCAATACACGTAATTTTTAACACAGAGACCTACATATAAACATGATTATTTTTCTTTGTAAACACTAAATTGAAGTCAAATCTGACATCATCTTGAACATTGTATGGTATATGATCAAAGAGATAAATAAATAAATAAATAAGTAATGATAACTGCTACTGACCTGACTCTGAACATAATAAGAAACATCGTTGTAAGGAAACAACAACTATTTACGTGATCATGGCATGACAGCATAACATAGACAGTTCAGCACAATTTCTTGATATATACAAGACTTGTTGATGTGTACAGGCTGACAGGTACAGACTTGTTGATGGGAACAAACTGGTGAGAAGTACAGACTGGTGGTCAGAGCTGGTGCACACACATATTAAGAGCATTTTGCCCACTGTAGGCGACTCATGCGATGGTCCATGAGCGGCAACCTCTGATGGAGGCCTAGAGTTCCTGAACAGTGTGCTGCTTGAACTTCATGATGTGTGCTGCAGTAAAGGCAGCTAACTAACATGTAGTAACTTACAGGTTACTACACTCCTCCTTCCCTGGGGGAAGAGCGACCTGCTGCCCAATTTCCCACAACGTACTGCTGGGTGACACCTCCATAGGAGGAGTTGCCACTAGGTGCCATAAACTGGGGAGTCACAGTGTCTGTTGGGAGTGTAAGAAGTGCCATCAGGAGGTAGCAACGCCAATGACCATAAAGGAGCTGCCCATGTCAATGTTTGTGAGATTCCTGTATTGGTGCAGGAGGCACCAGCATAGGGTAAGAGGCACGTGTGAAGGTGCAGGAGGCACCTGTGGCTGGTAGAAGGCACACACATAGGCGCAGGAGGCATCCACAACAGAGTAAGAGCACCCCACATCAGTGCTGAAAATACCTGAAGGCATCCACCTCAGTGCTGGAGGCATGTGGAGCAAGATAGAAGGCACACGCTTTGGTTCTAGAAGTGCCTGGAGGCCCCTACATAGGTACTGGAGGTGCCAGTAGATGTGAGAGGTGCACACATCAGTGCAGGAGACGCCCACATAGGTGCAAGAGGCACCTAGAGGTGCTTGTGTTGGTACAGAAGCTGTCGAGAGTCCAAACTGAACTGCTTTCCAAAAATTCACTGTACAAGGGAGGCCTTCGACAGGAAAAGCATGTGACAGCACTGTACGGGTCGCGTCTACTGCAGTATATGGACAACAAATAACAAAAGGATAAAAGGCAGACAGCATCAAACGACCAACAACCAAAAGGGTATATGAAAGGTTCAACAAAGACAATAAGGATTCTGTCCAGAGGTAGTACTGATGCTGGCTGAGGGAGAAAAAACATTGTTGAGTACTGAAGGGAGACTGTGTCAGACCATGACCCAGAACAGGAAATTGCTCCGAAAGTTGAGGAGTGAAAACCGCTACTCTGGTGCCAATACGCAACTCTCTCATGTTGCAGGAAGCAAGAAGAGCTAGGCAGAAGTGCCTCCAGGCTTGTTGTTGTTGATGGAATTGTCCATTGCGGCCAGGTTTCCTGACTGGGATTGCAGTGGCTTCTCCTTCACCTAGGGAGCTTGTTGCTACACGCCAATGCATTCAACGAACAGAAACAGTACCGCCCCCCCCCCCTCCCACTGACTGGAAAGAGCAGAAAACAGTGATCAAAGATGGATCCCAACAGAAAAGGGTGCACTGATGAACAATGTTGTCAGGTGCTAGGCCAAGGATGACATCCTGAACCAATGACACAGAGACTGATGTCATGGATTGCTACACAAGGAAAAAGGTGACACAAGACATGGGTGCACAAATGATGTGAAGAAAACAACAGACAACACATGATGGCGTAGGAGTGTGAAGCCGGGCCCAAAAAAGGGGGCTTATTGACACAAGGAGGAGGTAGGTCCAGAAATGGTGGTCAACGAACAGAACAGGGAGGCCATTCCTGGAAAGGAGGCCAACAAACAGAACAACAGAACAAAGGGTCGAAGTAGGCTGGATCCGAAAAGGAGGCCAGCTAACAGAACGACTAAAATAAGAAAAAAGAAGGCATGACAAAAACAAAGTGTTACAAGTGTCCACGTCCATCATCCAAAAAGAAGGCAGGGCTGTCAGAAGTTTGCCAACCCCAAAAAGCAGTGAAGTGGATTGCAGAGCCATGGCCAGCGGTTTGCCAAACTGCAGCAGAATCATTGGGTGGCGGAACACTGTGACAGTACACTGTGATATAGCAGAGCTTGGTCTGTCAATGTGGCCAAGAAGTGGTTGCAGGTTACTAGAAGAAGTTGCCATAGCTGCAGTAGTGATGAAAACAGTAGTGATGAAAACAGTCATAAACATGACACATGAACCTCCCATAGCAAAGCATATGAAAGTTTGACTTATCTCCACTTGCACTATACAGAAGACACGGAGAGAGAGAACAAGTGCAAGAATGAACACACGTGAGAAACAGACTCATTGCCACTTGTGTTCTGCCTCCAAACACAATAAGAAACACGGCGATGAGAAACCAACAAACTACTTATTTCGCCATGGTGTGACAGCATAACGTAGATAGTTCAATGCAGTTTCTTGAAACGTATGCGACTTATTGACATGCACATACTGACAGGTACAGATGAAACACGGATACAGACTTGTTGACTGGCACAGACTGGTAACACGCACAGATTACTGGCTGGATCATGGACATATAAAGAGAATTTTGACCACTGATGGCAGCCGGCTCTTAGCTGCAGGTGACTGAGGTGTCTAGAACCGTCTTCAACCTATTGGAGACCCTGGGCACATTAGGATAATGAGGCCCCTATGACCTTGACAGAGTACTATTTTGTCAGAATAGACAAAGAAAGTAGGTAAGCGAGGTTCTAGACAATATAATCCACAAAAGTAACTCTTTTAACATTCACAGGTTAGTGGTTAAAAATCTATGTTGATTGAAGAGGTACCTTCTAGATTTGAGATGGTTGAAATCGTTAATCACTTCTTCAGAATCTATATTTTTGAGCATATCACATTCTATGGACATCAACGATAAACTGGTTAAGCTCTCTGGAAGCAACGTACTTCTTAATTCATTTTTTATTCTTTTCAATTTGAAGAAGGAGCTTTCCGCACTGCACTTGGTTAACATCATGTTTAAAAAGATTCTCAATGTGATTTCTACATTTGGAAATGTGTCTTTAATTTTGTTTTCTTTCAAAAGGTGATATATTTCCAATGTGCTAATACTTCCCTATTTTTACTATGAATAATTTTCAAGTATTCTGTTAAAAGCAGACACTCCGTTTCCAATTCTTGTTCGTTAACGTCTTCATAATAAATTTCAGCAAATTCTTTGCAACTTGGTCCCAGCTCTTCGGAATTCGTAGTTTTCGGGCGAAAAAATAAACCATAACGTTGACTAATGTTCTCTTACGAACTTAATCTGTATTTTAGATGAACCCTCAGGGTATCAGTTATGGGAAGAAAGGTTTCTTCTTTAAATTTCTCTTTTCCATTCAGTTGGACTGCCAGTGCAGAGCCATCAAAAAAACTCTGGCGTGAGCTTCTACATTTCTTGTTTGAGATAGGTCCTTGTAATCAAATTCTGGGTTTCTTTCTTTGGCGGACGATTCGAAGCCATCAAATTTATCCCTGTGGTTAATCATAAAATCATCAAGTGAAGCAAACAAATTAGTTGCAATGTGCAGTATTAATGTTTCTTTCTGAAGATAATTACATGTTTTGTCTATTTTTCAAATATAGAGCTCGTTATTATAATAAATTCTAGCTTTCCCATTTTTCTGGACAGACTAAGGGCTTCGTCTGTATTTTCTCTTGCCTGTTCTGTATCTTCTGCGATGGACATCAAAGTTTCTATAATTTTTAATGACCTATATGCAAGGCGCTTACTGCATCAGCTCGGGCTGACTATCTGATTTGTGGAAGACTTCTAACAACTTTTTTTGAACCTAAATGTTCTGTCGATACATTCTGTTGGAGAGTAGAGCTCGACGAAACGTTGACACTGTCTGAACCATTACAGAAAACTTTGTTGCCTCTGATACACACCCAACATCTTGGACACCCACCAAGTTTAATACATGGTACAAAGGTGACAAATTCACATTTCTCCTTGATTCTTGCTAATAGACCAGTAGAGTTTCCTGACATATTTGAAGTACTGTTGTAACTTTGTCCTCTGCAATTTTTTATTGGAATATCATGATTCTCTAAAAAAATTCAAGATGGTTTCTGCTAAATACTCACATCTATAGTTTTTAATAGATATAAATTTCAGGAACCTTCCAACAGGAACGTGGTCTTTTACATATCGAATTATATGTGAGACACATCCAACACACTGTCAAAGCTAATGAAAAAATAGTTTGCTAATTTAACTTCATTTATAACTTTTTAGGACCCATCTTCCTTTTACATCAATAAACTCATTACAGATATTCGCTGATAAATAAGAAGCGTTACGTTTTCCAGGATTCTTAAATTTTTATAAGAGATCTTCAAGAAATGGATCGAATTCACTTAATAATTCCACACACCCAAATAATTTCCATTGTTGAGAGATCATAGGACTTCATTTTTAGCACAGAATTGAAGCCATTTCGATGCCAAAACTTTTACAACAGCTACAATCATTTTAAGTACATTTTTCCAGTAATTCACTTCTTTTCTGTGCTGAGATAATATGCTTATATCTATTCTACCAATTGCTTTACTTCGTTCCAGATAAGTCATCACAGACTGCTTATGTGCTGGGCTGTTTTCATGTGTTAAAATTACGTGATTAATGTGCTTCCAATCATTACATCTACTCGAAGGGCATAGATCTACATCGGAAGGGATAAATAATCAGTATCAAAAAAATACAGAATTTTTGGAAAGCGAGTACAACAATAATGTTCTTTCGACGCTTTCATTGTTCTTTAATTTCCGAATAAATAATGCTTGGTTGAAATACCTGGTTACTGATCTTTGTAGATTCTGGATGCCTCAGAAAAGTCAGAATCTTTATTTTGAAAATATACACATCTCTTACGAATCAAAATTTCGCGATTATTTTCTGTAAAATTTTCATGAAAATAATCAGGGGAATCGTGTGATATTTATTCTGGGTTGGAAAACTGTTATTCAACTGACGCAGTTGTCGGTGTTGGTGAAGTCACCGAAGTTGTTGCACTTTCATCATAGAAGCAGTCGCTTTCTCATCAATCTCTTTTCCTAAATTGGTAGAACTCTGAAACTGGTGTAGAACATGAACATCCAGAAATTCTCGCAATTTGTGATTGACACGACTCGTCATGTGATTACTACTTACAGAAGTTGCCGCAGTAGCAGTAGTACAATATGCTCTTAATTTTGGTTACTTTTCAGTTACTTCCTTCTGACGTACAGCTCTTTTCCTTTTTGCAGATCCACTAGGATACGACCGTTTCGACATTTTATATTACAAAGCAGAATTAATTTCACACCGAAAATAGTCGCTAACACGAAACAAAACAGGCGATCGACGATTTAATCAAAGATTACCTTAGAGCACAGTCAGTAACAACTACAATCAAAACAAAGTCACTACAACGCAGACAAATACAGGGGAATTCCCAGTCGTCGAGTCAGTTTATTTAAGTCGATCGGTCAAGTTTACTTTTACGCCGCTATTCGCTCGGTGCAGAACTGTGCACTGTGCTAAGCTACTAAGCAAATAGGTATTGTAATCAGCCATCATCTGTCGATTTTTTCGAAGTAAATTTGTTTTTCAGTAATATCGGTTATCGTTCGGTAATCTGACATGAACAAGGGGGCTCCTATCGATCGCATGTGCCCAGAGTGTCCAATCGGAAAGAGGGGCCTGGAGGTGTCACACCATGATTGGTGACCTCTGGTGTGGGTCTGGAGCAGCCAAATGCTGTGCTAACCCAAACTGCATAGTGTGCACCGCAGTCATAGCAGTTAAGGAGTAGTAATATATGGATTACTACAGCTACACTATATCCTAATTTTACTTTAGGCTACTTCTGTAAAGTATGCTAACAAATCATGACCTGTGCTAATATACTTACACTGATAATCACACAAATCATATCTAGAGTATGGCACTAAAAATCTGAAATGGGTTTTCAAGTTCTTATATAAATACAGGAATATAATTGTAACCAATTAACTTCTTTTGCTGTTCAGAGTTATTTAGAGTTTGTGACTTCTGTCACAAACCTGTCTGTTATTTAGGGTTGGTTTATTCCAAATGGCATTTCCAGTTTTTGTCTTTGTACTGTTTCGTTTGATTTAATTTGCCTGCTGTGGTAAATCTAATCGCCTTTTGTTACTTTGTGAGTCTGGGCTGGAACAAGATTGAGTATTCTTGCATAGCTGTATATACTTTCTGCAGACTGACTGCTAGCTTGTTACTATGTCTGTGAACTGGCTGCTGGATCACTTACTTCTGAAACTTTGGATCCAATAAGTTCATCTGATAAATTTCTACAAACATTTCAGTGTAGTCATTTTCACTGAAACTGTTCTGAACATAAGATTCTTCTTCAGCTAAAGCAGTGTCCGACAGAGATGAAGTGAGCTGCGATTCACTGAGATGTACGGCATATCACAGTTGTGTGGATGATTTCTGCCCATTTTTTTCACTATCCCTGTCACTTGGGATAATGATCAGTAAGACAGAGATGCCATTAGGGTCCAGTTTTCACCCAACTCATTTCTCCTCTATACAGGGTGAAGAGAAATTCGCGCACTCGGGCTCCAAAGCGCGACTACTTACATGCCAGCGATAAAAAAAATGTCTCTTACAAAATTTCGTCTGCTGAGTACATCCAGCAGAAAAAGTACGTTAATGGGTGGCAATCTGGCAACACTGTAACCTCATGTATGGTAATTACCTCTCTCAGTACATGTTACTTGGGTTGTACAGTTGGTGCAGTCGATAGAGTTTTGGCTTACGGTGCTGGAGGTCAATGGTTCAATCCAGGTTTGAGGCATGAGTTTTTAAATTGGTAAATGTAGTCCAGGTGGTACGGTACCTGGTATCTTAATCGTCAACAACGACTGCAGCGGGCCCTCTAGAAAACATTTGCACTTACATACTACAAACGTAGAAATAGAAGATTGGTCAGCTTTTAAAGCAGCCCTTTCCACGTTGTGGGCATGAATTTATTCGCACCACTTCAGTTACTAGATACGAAACCTGTTTTATTTGTATCCTTCTCCAATGGTACCATAAATTAGTATCAAGTATTGTTCTTGCCTTGTTCACGTGCATTACACTTCGTTAGGGCTTCACATTACCAGTAGGACTAACAATGTGCTTTGCAAATACTGTGAATGGTCCCAGCAAGAACAGAAGGCCCATGGCGACTTCGTGAACACCATAATATGGGCGGATGAAGCAGCATTCACTCTTGACGGCGTCTTCAATACGCACAATGCCCACCATTGGTGTGAGGTTAACCTATACATCACCTACGATCGTGGATATCAAGTTCGCATTGGTATCAACATCTGGGCCGGAGTATTGGACGACAGTTGTTTGGGCCCCTACGTATTGCCTGACTGGCTGACTGCACGAAGGTATCATGAATTCCTCTCAAACTATCTGCCTGATGCACTGGAAGATGTCCCACTACATGTTTGGCAGAGGATATGGTTCCAACATCATGGTAAGCTGCCACACTCTTGAATTAATGTGCGGCAATATTTGGATAGAAAATTTCCAGGGAAATGGATTGGACGTGGAGGTCTAGTTGTATGGCCACCACGTTCACCTGACCTAAATCCCCTGGATTTCTTCCTGTGGGGACACCTGAAGGAGCACGTGTACTCTACTCCACCAACGAATATGGAAGAATTGCTAGTAATTTACGAGTTCGTGCTGCTCTTTTTACTGTGGGTGCAGATTTTCTGTGAAGGGTCCAGAGCTGTATGGTCCAGCGTGTTCCACAGCGTTTGGACGTACAGGGAGGTCGCTTTGAGCATCTGTTGTTCTGAGAACAAAGTATTCTGTTGTGAAGGTCAGGCAGTCATTAATTTGAACATTATTACTGTCACTGGTTACTAATGTGCGACATCTGAGCGCTCATATTACATGTAGTATAAAGGATAAGTAGATGTTGTGCTATTGTACTGTGCTACCATCTTTAGCATCGCGAAACTGATATTGTTTTTGTAGTTATTCTGTCCTATGACAGGTCAGTTCTTTCAACTGTCTATTTCTTATTTGTCTAACTACATATTTGTTATGTCCGGCATTACAAAATGTTGTAAATTTAGGATACATGTGACCTAAGATACGGTGTATATTACAGTGTGAAATGTTGCAATAAAATTGGCAAACAAAAAACAGGGTCGAACCCTCGACCTCCTGCTGACCTGTGCTGACAGAGGTCGTTACCATACATGTGGTTACAGTGTTGCCAGATTGCCGCTCTTTAACGCCCATTTTCTGCCAGATGTATTCGCCAGATGAAATTTTCTGAAAGACATTTTTTTATCGCTGGCATGTAAGGAGTCACGCAGCGAAGCCCGAGTGCGCGAATTTCGCTTCACCCTGTATAATGAACCGACATCTATAAGCAAGATGATAAAATCATTGTAGGATGTTCGATATTATTATTTATTGACTTTCTCTGACTATACTAAAGGAAATTGTATAAAATAATCGCCAGAATCATACATAAAACAAACATACTGTCATAAAAAAATAAAAAGGAAATAATTAGCTACATGCAACATAAATGCGCAGCCATTGTCAGTTACTATATCATCACACATGATGAGTCATTTACAACCACATGAGGATTCATAAATTAATCACTTATATTAGTCCATAATTTCATAAATAAATCTCAAAGTACACAAACGTACAAATAAATACATGACAAAAAATTCGACTACTGGTTATATCCAATACATTGCCATAAAAGATAACCAAAATGGTCGAAACAAAATAATTAATGCTATGTTTCACCCCTTTTCGTTTTCGAATACCCGCTCGGGAAGAGAGAAAAAAGCATCATAAAGAGATCAATTGTGGCCAGATCGTACATGATTCGCAAGAGGACTATCAGCTCCCAGTTATCGTTGCTAACTTTCCTTCCGTCCGGGTTAAAGTTTAACCCGATGATCCATACATGAATCATTCATATTGTAGTCAACATCTATAAATAAGCTGGGACTAGTGCAGCAGGGGATACAACCCGTCGGCTTTTAACAATGACGTCACAAGTCGCCAGAGAGCATGTATTACAGAGATGAAAGAGCTGAGGAGAATGTTGAGAAACAAAGGAATGGGAGAGAGGTAAACATTGATCTTGTCAAAAGCGTAAGTGTTTTTTGACTTTTTAAAAAAAAAATCTCACGAGATAGAATAAACTGATCCTACTTTATTAAGCAATATCTTGTCAAAAGTCGAGAAGCGATTGTTCTTAATGTTCTAGCTCCCTTCAGTACGTAATAAGTGTTTTTTGACTTTAAAAAAAAATCTCATGAGATAGAATAAACTGATCCTACTTTATTAAGCAGCTCCCTTCAGTACCTAATAAGTGTTTTTTGGCTTTTTTTAAAAAAAAATCTCACGAGATAGAATAAACTGATCCTACTTTATTAAGCAATAGTGTTTTTTTGGCTTTTTAAAAAAAATCTCACGAGATAGAATAAACTGATCCTACTTTATTAAGCAATAGTGTTTTTTTGGCTTTTTTTAAAAAAAATCTCACGAGATAGAATAAACTGATCCTACTTTATTAAGCAATATCTTGTCAAAAACCGAGAAGCGATTCTTCTTAGTGTTGTAGCTCCCTTCAGTAGCTAATAAGTGTTTTTTGGCTTAAAAAAAAATTTCACGAGATAGAATAAACTGATCCTACTTTATTGAGCAATAGTGTTTTCTTGGCTTTTTTAAAAAAAAATCTCATGAGATAGAATAAACTGATTCTACTTTATTAAGCAATATCTTGTCAAAAGCCGAGAAGCGATTCTTCTAGTGTTGTAGCTGCCTTCAGTAGCTGATAAGTGTTTTTTGGCTTTAAAAAAAAAATCTCACGAGATAGAATAAACTGATCCTACTTTATTAAGCAATCAGTAAAAAAACGAAATTGAAACATAACAGCAAAAGCTTATTAGAACACAGAACTGCTTTATTATCTATGCCTCGAAGTGAAGACATTAAGATCTATGACTAAGGAATGACGTCATTGTTCAAAGCCGACGGGTTGTATCCCCTGCTGCACCAGACCCAATAAGCTGTTTAATGTAACGAGATGTAAGCCTTTTCCATTACCCTCCTGTTTTTCGGGTATAATAGTTGATGTTTACAAATCGCTTGTGAGTCCCAGATTCGAATATTTTCGCATGTGTGGGACCCAAGGTTCTTCCGTAAGGTAGACCCCATAACAGATGGGCCTACAGGGATATCTAACGTATACAAAGGAGGGCGGCACGAATGGTCACAGTAGAGCGTCATGAAAGTGAAAGATTGCATTAGTAGACGCTTGGAGCGAAATAATTATCGCGCGAAAGGCTATTCACAGAGTTTGAAGAACCAGGATTCAGTGTAAAATTTAGGAATTTACTTCACCCCCTACGTATTGCTACCATAACAAGCCTGAAGACAATATCAGACTAACTACAGCACACGCGGAGGTATTTCAGTACCCATTCTTCCAACACTCTGTACGCGACTTATACTGGAAGAAAGGGTAAAGTACCCTTTACCCCGTACAGCTACTAGCATAGCCAACATCACAGTGGGCTATGCTAGTAGTGTAAGTGCAGCGAACGACACCTGAAAACCCACGCCAAATAAGCATCTGCTCTTGGTCTCCTTCGACAGCCGCATAAACAGCGAATTTCAATGTTTTTAATTCGTTCTACGTCTTACATCGTGCCACCAAAGAATAACAATTCATATTTTAATGAAGTACACACCAAAGCAAAAAAATTAATTTTTAGCTATGAGATCATCAAATACGCATATTTAAATATCATATATAGGTACCCACATTTTCCCTTAAGTTTTATAATTTTTTTCGCAAAACTGGTAGACCGCTACCAACTGTCGAAATATACAAGATGTGCATAAAAGCCAATATTCACGTGACGTATTTGAGTATTTACTTACCCGTGTTTCGTTGTTATGAGCGAAAATCGCATTTATGAAGCCTTGATATCACAACAGTTAAATTAATATAGGTACACATGCTGATAATTTGTGACTGTCGCTTGTCTAATTGCTTGGATTCATTTTTAGCACACCAAAGATAGTATGTTGTGAAGATCGAAGGAGTGACGTATTGTTGTGTATGTGTAAAGTGTAAGGATACGTATAGTGTAAGGTGTTTGTTTATAAATATTACAGGACTGCAACGGTGACGGAGTAACGAACTGTGATGATTATGCGATGATTCACTACAACGGTGCAGCAAATTGTGAGCGGCCGGTGGAGGGCAGTAAATTCTATGACCGATACCTCACATGTCGGCCTCCAGCAGCAGATGGTAAAATTAAAACGTTATAGTGATTTGAAACAGTTTGCAACTGCTTCTTCTGCTCTGTATATTTTATGTTCTGTGCTTCGCATTTAATGATTTCGGAGCTGAAGAATTTGGACTAACCACGTCTGTTTCTGAGTAGAGGGGGGCGGGGCTCAATAAGAAACATAGTTTCCAAATGTGATGTAGTAATAGCTACAGTAGTTTTACAGTTTCGAAGTTGTTTACAGAAATAGAGAAACTTGGTGGGAGTGCTTACTTGGGAAGAAGGTTGAGAACACCTAAACTGCTAGTATTCCTAAATTTGTGGGTGCCACTCATTTCCATGGAAAACTACTAAAGTGAAGGTTCCAAAACTTTTTCTCTCAATTATCAAGAAACAGTTTTGATGGCAAAGGAAAAGTGATAACTCCATTGTTTCACATGAGGCAGCATCGTAAACATGATTTTCTCTTGTTTTGACTGTTCATTCTATAGCTTGACAACCTAATAGTAGTGTTGCATTTAATCGTATCTTTACAGTTCGTCCATATAGTGGCTGCTGTATTTGCTGACCACAAATTTGAGGTTTGGTGTCCAATCTAACATCCCATAATTTCATTGAAAACAACTTTCTCGTGTGGTACAAGTTATTAAAGCTACTATCCTTAATTTATTAATTCAGTACTTCATCCATGTCTGACAAATAGGTAACAACACCTAAATTGCTCATGCTGAATGTTTGCATATCTGGATCAGAATAACAAAGTAGCTGACAGCTATTAATGCACAGGTCACCTGCCATAGTAACAACTAGTCAGATCTTGAGTTTGGCTTAACATTCTGCCCTGAGCATAGTTTTCATATTGTTTTGCTACCCTGGCTGCCAGTCACCAGTCAGCTGGACATAACAGTTGTGGTCTGTAGCATAATTATTGTGTTGTGATTTGCTATCATTTTCTTTGTTTCTCTGTTCAGTTAGTTTCTTTTATGAAATGCATGAAGCTAACTGAGAAACTGCTTAGGAAAGAGGTAAGCCTATTAAAGACGCTGCAAAATGAATTATCTGGTGAGCATTACGGAACTGCACAGCTGTTGCTTGTGTGAAAATGCCAAACTGACATCCTCCTTATCAAACTCGGCTGGGTCATTCCATGTCAAGGGAACCAGGGGTCCCCACTCGACCATCTCCAAATCTAATGAAATTTGGCTTGGAGTTTCTCCAAATCTAATGAAATTTGACGTGGAGTTTCTATACGGTCTTTGGTGGCTACATACCAAATTTCAGTTCAGTATCTTCAGTGGTTGAATTCTTAGGGGATTTTAAAGGGAGGCTACTCACCTCCGCATCTTGTACGAGGGTGCAAATGTGCCAACTTTGCTAGGTTTTTTTTTAAAAGTTCTAGCAAACATCTGGTCATTTGCTGTAATATACACAGACAGCTTTTTATACTGAATGACACCATGGCAAAAATTAGGAATGTTGCTGTACCTAAATATAGATACAAGCCTCTGAAATGGCTAAAAAATCTGTCAAACCATTCTGAGAGCCATGGTCTGACCGACCACTGCTACTTTTCATGTAACCAATCACACCAAAACTTCAGAGGGTTATTCATATCTATTATGTCCATATATCAACCAAATTTAGCTAACATTGGATGCCCAGACGGAAAGATATGCACCTGCAAAGTTGGCCAAAATTTTCTACTTGCAAATTTTTGAGTGGTTTTTTTTTGTGGGGGGGGGGGGGTATATCTCAATTGTGTCTTCTTCAATCCCTTTTTTCTTTCTACAACTGGAAAAAGCATGCTTTAAGCTTTCAAAGAAATATTGGTTAATTCCTGGATCTTTCAGTTTGACAAGTAAGAAAATGTTTCAAAAGTTATTATTTTAGCACTTTGAGAAGCTTGAAAAGTCAAATATTTTCCTTATTAAGTCCCATATTTAATTATTTTTATTCAGGTGTATAAGTCAGTTTCAAATATTAATTTAGCACATGAAGTAAAAACAAGTATAGTACAAAACACAGCAATTTGCAGAACAAATACTGGAGAGTCAGTTCCATTTTTGTTTAAGCCCTTCTACAATTTTGTCAATGACAGATTGTGGATAACTGAATTGTCTTCTTGGTTATGCTGCTGCTGCTGCTGCTGCTGCTGATGATGATGATGATGATGATGATGGGGCTTCTGAAGTCATGAAGATATGTTGCTCAGGAATTCAGCAGGTATCTTTAGTAGACAGCTAGTGGAAGGAACGTGCATGACCGTGTGGGTGCATAAAGCTGATAAGGATGTCTTGCTGTTCGTGTGAAACTTCACACGTGTCCAATCCACCAAAAATTGCCATACATACAAGTAACATACTGTCCTGGTTATAAACTTGGAATTGAGACTGCTGGAATTTCTTCATCTGCTTTGAAGGCGTCAACTATGAATGCTGTAGCTTCATTGGAAATTCTGCTTACTCTGAGCTGATTACAATTAATTGTTTTTCTCTTGTTCCATATACTGTTTGTCCCATGGTAAAACTTGTTTCTTGATCTGGGTGGAATTTTTTAATTTCTTCTTTTTGTACATAAAAAGCTTTACACCTGGAATACTATTGTCACAGAATTTGAATAAATCATATGGAGTCAATATTCTGATATCTAAGGCCCTCTGTAGACTAACACAGGCCGCAAGTCCTTTTGCTGTTCCCCCAGTGTCATCACAAGGCAATTTACCGTGGCTTGTTCCAAAAAAATTCCATTTGGCAGTGATGCCAAGATCCTTTTCATGCAGGCATAAATTGATGAAACTTTTGAAGTTCTTATATTGAGCAGCTGAATCAACACTAAAGTAATAAATATTCTTAATGTTTTCAGTCTTTGTCTTTTTAATATGCTATGAACTTTATTTGAAAGTCATGGACAGCGATTTGGTATTATGACAGAACAGTCGCTGATCATATGAATGCTTATGCTCTGACATTCTTTGCCATTGAAATAGACATGATGTGGATGAAATGTGGCCTGACTATTCTCCTAATGGAATCCTTGGACAGTATCCTGAATGACAAATGAATAATTCTCAGGAAACTCTGTGAATATAATTAATTCATTTTCTTCTAAATTTCTTTTTAGCTGCATAAGATATACATTTTGGTGTTCTGACACAAAGTGATGCCTTCGTAAACTGGTAATTTTAAAAATCAATGCCTCCATGAAATCTTCAACAGTTCTCTGGCAAGTCTTCAGTGTGTCTCTGCCAGCATGGACCCATTGCTTGTATTCCATTGTTTCTTCATGGTCATAGTCTCTCCAAGAAAAGCCTCTAGTCACATTTTTCCTGGACATTCCTCACAATGTTGGAGCATACAATTTTTTGATTCCAAATTGCATACAGTTTTTTTCATGAATTCCTTATAGTCATCTTGAGTGGATGTTGCTGAAACCAACATTAATTTGACACTTTGGTGAATTGCACATATACATACTGAATGTGATCCAGAAGCACCAGCTGTAATACACCATTTCAGCCTGAGATCCCATAATTTTGAGAAGCTTAGTTCATTTCCATATTGCTTACAATAAGCAATGAACATTTCTTTAAGGCTACAAAGCAGTAGGTGTTTATCCTTGTGAATCTTTCTCTATTTATTCTTGCTGCAACAGAATCCATAAATGAGAAAACTCATCATCTTCAAAGAAAGTGAGGAAATTTTGTTTTATTTCATGTATGAGTTTTTTTCCCCTTATTGGTATGCAGATGTTGCCAAAATCCCATCTTGCATCTTTAGATTCCTAGCCTTTTTCACCATCTTAGTTGAAACAGCAAATTCTTTAGCCATTTTTTCAGTAGTGCAGGTATTTGGGACCAGGGTCAAAATTTGAACTTTACTGCTACTGCTTGAAGTCAGAAGTTTAATCTTAAGTTGTTCAGTTAAGATATCCATACCTTTACATTTATGGCACTCTTCCACCTTTATCTGAGCAATAACTACTTGGCTCACACCAGCAATTGTGGCAATTACCTTAGTAGTCCTGCCTTGGGCTTTCAGACATTTGCACTTTATGTATCCCATTGAATCCCTTTCACTGATCTGTTGAAGCTTTGGTAGTGATCCTCCAAGTGATGATAATGAAGTGTTAGCAGTAAAGCAAGCACCAACAACATCCATGTCTTCAGTGGATGGTGATTCTTGCTTATCCTGGCGGGATGATTCTTTTTGGGCATTTCATGTCTGCGGTTGTTGGTACAAATTTTCTGACCAGGTTTAAAAACTTCATTAGTCAGTAACTTCAACCAATCAGACATTGCAATGTTAACTGGTGTTCAAGCCTTCTTGGTTATATGTTTTTCTTTACCAAATGGGCTGCAGAAATTCTACAGAAATTGAAATTTTTGTTGTCAACAAGGCATTCTGGATTGAACAAGTTTGGGCATCTTCAGTAAAACCAAGCTCAGACCTACACTGAAGAAGCTGCTTGTCAATTGGTGACATTTCCTTAATTGATTGTAGTTCCCTTCTGCCATGATAGAATGGTGATGACTTCAGACAATATTCAGTGTTGTTTTACATAAAATGTACAAATTGGACCACCAAAACATATTGTTTTAGTGCTTACCTTCAGCTACAACTATGATTACTTATTATTCAACCACTCAGTACTCAACACTAAGACTATACAGTGTCAGCATCAAAGATTACACTGCACAAAAAACTGCAACTGTTAAAATTGCCAATAATGGAAGCAGCAATTGAAAGTGGTGATTCAGCAATGTATATCACTGCTGTGGGGATAGAGCTGTGAAAAACTATTGCTGCTTTAAAATACCAATGGAAACTGGGTGACAATGCATTGTAAGGTTAAACCCTTCTAAAGCAACATAGCATTCCATTATGGTCTCCTAGATTTAATAATCTACAGGGCACTTTCTGAGGTTTTATTATATTTATATTCTACACTGTAAAATAATGTAAAAATAATTCTTATTAACATAGTTACTTTCCCTAAACCACAGGAAAATCTTATTCTGTTAAAAGACACTACAATTACACATTTTTTGGTTTACAACTTCAGATAGTATTAATTTTTGCATTTATCAGTAATCCATTTTTCCTACTTTTGATTGGTATTCTTACTCACCAATATGCAAGATCGAGAAATTAAACAATATAGTTTTGAAAGCTTGAAGGATGCTCTATCCAGCTGTAGCAAGAAAAAAAAAAAGGATTGAAGAAGTCACAGTTGAGACATTGCCCCCCAAAAATACCCTAAAATTTGCAAGTAGAAGATTTTGGCCAACTTTGCAGATGCATATCTTTTTATCTGGGCATCCAGTGCTGATTAAATTTGATTGATATGTAGACATCATAGGTAGGAATAGCCCTCTGAAGTTTTGGCGTGATTGGCTCATATGAAAAGTAGCAGTGGTCGGTCAGAATAGTGCGTCAATTTTTTTAGCAACTTTAGAGGCTTGTACCTATATTTAGGTACGGCTAAATCCCTAATTTTTGCCATGGTGTGATTCAGCATAAAAGGTTGTCTATGTATACTAAAGCAAATTACCAAATGTTTGCTAGAACTTTTAAAAAAGCCTAACAAAGTTGGCACATTTGCACCTTTGTACATGGTGCGGAGGTGAGTAACCTCTCTTTAAAATCCTCTAAGAATTCAATCACTCAAGATACTGGTCTGAAATTTGGTATATCACCATCGAATACCATATAGAACCTCCAGACCAAGTTTAATTAGATTTGGAGATGGTCAAGTGGGGAGACTTTATAATATTGGTCCCTTAGACGTGGAATGATCCAGCTGTCAATCACCGTCATCATCATCATTTATTGGTCCAGTCTGATCCATTACATACTTAAATAGTGTATTGAATATATAACAAGTTGAAATCGAGAGAAAGATAGAACAAAGACAAATTTCAGTTTACAAATTACAGTCATAAATTACAAGTAGCACACAGCACAATTTAAATGGTAGAAATTATTACAGATTCAGTTCACAAAAGCTGTCATGATTTTTTTTCCAAGAATTCTTTTATTGAGTAAAACTAATGTAATGTCACGTTTAAAGGTATTTTTATAACACTGCCCTTTAAATCACAAGGTAGGCTGTTGCATAATTTAACTCTTTATCTTTGTTTCTGATGTAATATTGTTCTAGGCTGAGACTCATGGATATTACTGATATTTTTATTTTGTAACTATGGATATGTTGTTATGATCCAGTTGTAAAATTTGCATAGCTTTTCCTCATTTAAAAATGTAAAAACGCATCTGATCAAGAGCTTGGAGCAACTTTCATCTCATTGTTCTCCTGCATGTATCACCTTGTCCTTTTTCTTAATGTCTATATTTCTTCAGGGAATCAAGAATTTCCAAAATAGAAAGAAAAGAAAAAGGGAAACCAAGTAGTCTGAAAGCCAAAGATTCAATAATTTATTTTTCTATTTGTGTGTCTGTGGCAGCATAGCTCCAGCTATCCTAGTTGCAGCAGCTGGTAAGTAAATGCTCCTCTCCCACCAGAAATACCATTAACATTTGTAATTTTTTTTCCATCACAGTAAGGTAAACAAGCGCTTTCACTGTTATTTTCTTGCCAACTCCAGTAATACAGTGAAAAGACTATAGACATAATTCTTAAGAAATTCTGAATTTTAGCTCAGTGTACACATTTGTCAGTATACTTTCAAAATGTTTACAATTGACTTTGCAGTTATGGTGAATAAGTTATTACCCCAGTTTCCTTCGTAAATAATATAGGAAAGGCAAACCTACATTTCTAGCATTTGTAGACTTAGAGAAAGCTTCTGACAATGCTGACTGGAATACTTTCTTTCAAATTCTGAAGGTGGCAGGGGTCAAATACAGGGAGTGAAAGGCTATTTACAATTTGTACAGAAAGCAGATGGCAGTTATAAGAGTTGAGTGACATGAAAGGGAAGCACTGGTTGGGAAGGGAGTGAGACAGGGTTGTAGCCTGTCCCCGATGTTATTCAATCTGTATATTGAGCAAGCAGTAAAGGAAACAAAAGAAAAATTCGGAGTAGGTATTAAAATCCATGAAGAAGAAATAAAAACTTTGAGGTTCACCGATGACATTGTAATTCTGTCAGAGACAGCAAAGGACTTGGAAGAGCAGTTGAACGGAATGGACAGTGTCTTGAAAGGAGGGTATAAAATGTACATCAACAAAAGCAAAACGAGGATAATGGAATGTAGTCGAATTAAGTCGGGTGATGCTGAGGGAATTAGATTAGGAAATGAGACACTTAAAGTAGTAAAGGAGTTTTGCTACTTGGGGAGCAAAATAGCTGATGATGGTCGAAGTAGAGAGGATATAAAGTGTAGACTGGCAATGGCAAGTAAAGCGTTTCTGAAGAAGAGAAATTTGTTAACATCGAGTATTGATTTAAGTGTCAGGAAGTTGTTTCTGAAAGTATTTGTATGGAGTGTAGCCATGTATGGAAGTGAAACATGGACGATAAATAGTTTAGACAAGAAGAGAATAGAAGCTTTCAAAATGTGGTGCTACAGAAGAATGCTGAAGATTTGATGGGTAGGTCACATAGCTAATGAGGAGGTATTGAATAGAATTGGGGAGAAGAGGAGTTTGTGGCACAACTTGACTAGAAGAAGGGATTGGTTGGTAGGACATGTTCTGAGGCATCAATGGATCACCAATTTAGTACTGGAGGGCAGTGTGGAGGGTAAAAATCGTAGGGGGAGACCAAGAGATGAATACACTAAACAGATTCAGAAGGATGTAGGCTGCAGTAGGTACTGGGAGATGAAGAAGCTTGCACAGGATAGAGTAGCATGGAGAGCTGCATCAAACCAGTCTCAGGACTGAAGACCGCAACAACAACATAACAAATTAATGATGTTTCAATTTTTTGTTGTGCAATGATAACTATCACTATAACAACACAACAACATCAGAAAGTGAGTTGTGTAGCTAAACTACTTATTAGCTTATTATGACTGTATCTGGGTAACAGGAAATTGGTTTTCTGCTATAACCAAGTTAAATTCCAATTCAGTTAAACAGAACATGAACAGAAAGTGATTTTAGCTCGCATGTCTCCTCTGCAGTATTGTGATGATTGTCAGGTTAATCTTTGTTTTTCACACAAAATTTATAGTGAAAGAACATCATTCAGCTGAGTACTTTTAACTCTTGTGAGCAACTGTCTGAGTAAAACTTTGCAAGATCCCCCTGTGGTTCCAAACCTCTGTAAAAGTTTCTCTGCTTAGCTACAAGTCTGTAGAAAGTGCTGTAGTTGATCCACAATATAACTGGTCATACCTTCCCAGTGGAGGCTGAGCAAGTTAAATCTTCCCATTATTACCTCAGTGAATTGGTGTGTGTTGGATTTCTTTCTACTTGTTTTCTGTGATTCTCTTGTTTATGTTATCCCTCGAAGCACTTCTTGTAGCACATTGGATTCCTTAGAAGATGTAACCAGGCAACCTATCACTATAAGTGAAATGCTGTTAGCTGATCCACTTGCAGTATGTCCCTGGATCCCATTAGAGTGCATTTATTAGTGAACACTGTAAAACAGTCACAATTAAATAGTCTGAAACTTTTCATCTCAAAAAAATTAAACTCAAGAGCATGATAAAACGGACTCTCACAGAAGGGCAGACCCTGACTCGTTCCAGTCGCTGACTGACGTGCTTGATGCGCAGATGAAACCACTTACATGCTTCATAAAACTTCATAGCTATTCATATGTTGTTGGCAGTATAATAATATACATTTGTTTACTGTTTTAACTGGTTTACTGCAGTTTTAGTAGTTTAGTAGTATTGCTGTATTAAAGCTATGATGACATGTAAGTGTCCACAAGTATTTGTTATGCCCAAAGTGGACATTGGTAGCTAATATTTAACAAATTCTGAATTTCACACATGAATGTATGTGGTTCCCCTGCATATTGACCACCAAGGAAGATTCATTCTCATGGCTCAAGTACATCTTCTCAATCTAGTGATTCACTATTGCACCATATGTTTCACCCATTACCTACCCAGTATGGGAAACAGTGTCTCACTTGCTGCTGTTGCATTTTCCAATGCTGCCTAAGAGAGCGAATTACTTCTACTAGCTGCAAAATCCCAAATAAATAAATAAAGTAAAATTTAGAAAATAAAATGCTATCCAAAATAAGATTTAACTCACAACACCCTTGAAAAACTTGTAGAGAAAATTCAGATAATTGAAATTTAATGATGTATAAATTAATTATGTTCTATTTGAATAATTTTAATGGTTTCATGTGACTAAAGAGGTTGTGAATTCATGGTAGCATCCATAGCTGAGAGGTGTGCTTAGATGGCTGCCATGTGCAGGACCCTGGTACTGCCAAAAAGTTTCCTTATTGGGATGGCTGATATGGTGTGCACTCTGCCTATTGATGCCAATTGAGGAGCTACTTGACTGAATAGTAGTGGTTCTGTGATCTCGAAAATCAGGAAAATGGCCAGGAGTGCACTGTCCTGACCACATACCCCTCCATATTGCACCTGCATCACACTGTGAGGCAGAGGATGATGCATTGGACAGTTGATATCCCATAAGCGTTCAAGCCCTGGATGAGGAGCTCGTTTCTTGGTTATAATTGTGATACACAATTGAGCATGATATTTCTGTTTGCTTTACAGAATGTCTAATACCACATTAATACGAAACAATGTATTTTAAAAATAAGCACATCTAGACTTCAGTTTCTCTGTCCTGTGTAAGTTTATATCTTGTGCCAACAAGTCTTCTATTACATTTCTGATTCTTTCTCATGAATATGCCTAATTTTGAGCAAGCAATAAAGGAAACAAAAGAAAAATTTGGCATAGTTATTAAAGTCCAGGGAGAAGAAATGAAAACTTTGAGGTTTGCCGATGACATTGTAATTCTGTCAGAGACAGCAAAGGACTTGGAAGAGCGGTTGAACGGAATGGACAGTGTCTTGAAAGCAGGATATAAGATGAACAATAACAAAAGCAAAATGATGATAGTGAAATGTAATTAATTAAATCGGGTGATGCTGAAGGAATTAGATTAGGAAATGAGACACTTAAAGTAGTAGACGAGTTTTGCTATTTGCGTAGCAAAATAATTGATTATGGTCGAAGTAGAGGAGATATAAAGTGTAGAATGGCAGTGGAAACAAAAAGCGTTTCTGAAGAAGAGAAATTTGTTAACATCGAGAACAGATGAAAGTGTCAGGAAGTCTTGTCTGAAAGTATTTGTATGGAATGCAGCCATGTATTGAAGTGGCACATGGACGAAAAACAGTTTAGACAAGAAGAAATGAAAGCTTTTGAAATGTGGTGCTACAGAATAATGATGGAAGTTTAAACGGGTAGATCATGTAACTAACGAGGAGATACTGAATATAATTGGGGAGAAGATGAATTTGTGGCACATATTGACTAGGAGAAGGATCCATTGGCAGGACACGTTCTGAGGCATCAAGGGATCATCAGTTTAGTATTGGAGGAAAGTGTGGAGGGTAAAAATCATAGAGAGAGACCAAGACTTGAATACACTAAACAGATTCGGAAGGATGTAGGTTGCAGTAGTTATTGGAGATAAAGAGACTTGCACAGGATAGAGAAGCATGAAGAGTTGCATCAAAGCAGTCTTTGGACTGAAGACCTCAACAACAACAACAACAACAAGCCTAATTTGACATGGGTGTGTGTGATGGTGTGAGACATATATTTAACAGAGGCTGAAAGACAATGAAGGTGAAGAATGAAACAGACATCCATATACCTCAATTGTTTGATAATTAAGTATCAATACAAAGGCTATCTTACTCATTTCCATGATCCACATTGTTTTGGGAATTGTTGCATTAATATTCTTCACATTTTATTCACTAGTCTATGTTATGTTGGGTATGTGACTCAAATCTGAAGTAATCTAACGTGACATTCTTCTAGATGTCTTTCATCTCCTAGAATGAAAACTTCATTCACATTTCAGCTAGCAGTTGCAAAGAATGCAGTCTGCTTTATATCACATAACATATCACATTACATATTGAAAGTTTCATCATTGACTTCTGTGAATGGTCTGACAGGCTATGGTCCTGCTGGTCAGTATGTTCCACAGGATATTTTTCCTGAACCTACTTAGACGTCTTCAGATGTCTGGCATCCCTCCAAAGACTTATGTTTGTAAAAGACACTGTCTAAGAAACATGGAACATCTAAAGGTGCATAGTGATACTGCTGGTGAAACTTCTTTTGCTTTTTCATCAGTCTTTTGACTGGTTTGATGCAATTCTCCACAGATTTCTCTCTTTTTGCCATGCCCTTCATTTTAACATAGCACCAGTGTCCATAGTTATTTGTTGCACATGTTCCAGTCACTCTTCCACTTCAGTATTTGTTCTTTATGGCTCCTTCTGGTACCATAGAAGCTACTCACATGACCTATCTTGCCCACTTAATATTCAACATAATTCTGTAACACAGCATCTGAAACTCTACAGTTCCTTCTTTCAATGTTATGCTCTAGATGTTTAAACATATAAATTTTTCCTCAAATTAAAGCTTGTGTTTGATACTAGCACACTTCTTTTGGTGAAGCATGCTCTCTTTGCTTGTGTTTGTGTCATTTTTTTGTATTCTCCAAACGTGATGCATAGTATGTAAACCTGTTAGACTGCAGACTGTATGTTTGTTATGGCTTTTATATGAAGTGAAATATTCCTTCATTGCCATTTGCTAGCCACTAAGTAACTCTTGTTTGTTTATTTATTTATATATTTATTTGAATCCCCCCCATGAACTACAGACCTTGACACTTGTGGGGAGACTTACTTGCCTCAGCGATACAGGTAGCCATACCGTAGTTGCAATGGAGGGGTATCTGTTGGTTCCTGAAGTTGTAGGGACAACAGTCTGGCCTTATAACGTTAACTAAAACGGCCTTCCTGTGCTGGTACTGCGAACAGCTGAAAGCAAGGGGGTAAAATATCCCGAAGGTAAAATAGTCCCCCATTCGGATCTCCGGGCAGGGACTACTCAGGAGGACGTTGTTATCGGGAGAAAGAAAACTGGTGTTCTACAGATCAGAGCATGGAATGTCAGATCCGTTAATTGAGTATGTAGGCTAGAAAATTTAAAAAGGGAAATGGATAGGTTGAAGTTAGATATAAAGGGAATTCATGAATTTTGGTAGCAGGAGGAACAAGACTTATTGTTGGGTGAATACAGGGTTATAAATACAAAATCAAATATGGGTAATGCAGGAGTAGATTTAATAGTGAATAAAAAAATAGGAATGCGGGTAAGCTACTAAAACCAGCTTAGTGAATGCATTGTTGTGGCCAAGATAGATACGAAGCCCACGCCTACCACAGTAGCACAAGTTTATATGCCAATTAGCTCCACAGATGAAGAGATTGATGAAATGTATGATGAGATAAAAGAAATTATTCAGATAGTGAAGGGAGATGAAAATTTAATAGTCATGGGTGACTGGAATTTGGTGGTAGGAAAAGGAAGATAAGGAAACGTAGTAGGTGAATATGGAATGGGGGTAAGGAATGAAAGAGGAAGCTGCCTGGTAGAATTTTGCACAGAGCATAACTTAATCGTAGCTAACACTTGGTTCAAGAATCATGAAAGAAGGTTATATACATGGAAGAAGCCTGGAGATACTGGAAGGTATAAGATAGGTTATATAATGGTAAGACAGAGATTTAGGAACCATATTTTAAATTGAAAGACATTTCCAGGGGAATATGTGTACTCTTTTCAAAATATGTTGGTTATGAACTCTAGATTAAAACTGAAGAAACTGCGAAAAGGTGGGAATTTAATTAGACCTGCTCTGGATAAACTGACAGAGCCAGAGATTGTAGATAGTTTCAGGGAGAGCATTAGGGAATGATTGACAAGAACGGGGGAAATAAATACAGTAGAAGAAGAATGGGTAGCTTTGAAAGATGAAATAGTAAAGGCAGCAGAGGATCATGTAGGTAAAAAGACGAGGGCTAATAGAAATCCTTAGGTAACAGAGGAGATAATGAATTTAATTGATGAAGGAGAAAATACAAAAATTCAGTAAATAAAGCAGGCAAAAAGGAATACAAATGTCTCAAAAATGAGATCGACAGGAAGTGCAAAATGGCTAAGCAGGGATGGCTAGAGGACAAATGTAAGAATGTAGAGGCGTATATCACTAGGGGTAAGATAGATACTGTTTGCAGGAAAATTAAAAAGACCTTTAGAGAAAAGAGAACCACTTCTATGAATATGAAGAACTCAGATGGAGAACCAGTTCTAAGCAAAGAAGAGAAAGAGTATATAGAGCGCCTGTACAAGGGTGATGTACTTGAGGGCGATATTATGGAAGTGGAAGAGAATTTGGTTGAAGATAAAATGGGAGATATGATACTGCGTGAAGAAATTGACAGGGGACCTAAGTCAAAACAAGGCTCCAGGAGTAGGCAACATTCCATTAGAACTACTAATAGCCTTGGGAGAGCCTGCCCTGACAAAACTCTACCATCTGGTGAGCAAGATGTATGAGACAGGTGTAATACCCTCAGATTTCAAGAAGAATGTAATAATTCCAATCCCAAAGAAATCAGGTGTTGACAGGTGTGAAAATTACTGAACTATTAGTTTAATAAGTCACAGCTGCAAAATACTATTATGAATTCTCTACAGTCGAATGGAAAAACTGGTAGAAGCCGACCTTGGTCAAGATCAGTTTGGATTCTGTAGAAATGTTGGAACATGTGACGACTTATCTTAGAAGATAGATTAAGGAATGGCAAACCTACGTTTCTAGCATTTGTAGGCTTAGAGAAGGCTTTTGACAACATTGAGTGGAATACTCTCTTTCAAATTCTGAAGGTGGCAGGGGTCAAATGCAGGGAGCGAATGGCTATTTACAATTTGTACATAGCCAGATGGCAGTTGTAAGTTGAGGGGCATGAAAGGGAAGCAGTGGTTGGGAAGGGACTAGAACAGGGTTGTAGCTTGTCCCCGATGTTATTCAATCTTTATATTGAGCAAGCAGTAAAGGAAACAAAAGAAAAATTTGTAGTAGGAATTGAAATCCATGGAGAGGAGATAAAAACTTTGAGGTTTGCCGATGACGTAATTGTGTCAGAGACAGTAAAGGACCTGGAAAAGCAGTTGAACGGAATGGACATTGTCTTCAAGGGAGACTATAAGATGAACATAAAAAAAAGCCAAATGAGAATTACGGAATGTAGTCAAATTAAATGTGGTTATGCCGAGGGAATTAGGTTAGGAAGTGGGACACTTAAAGTGGTGAATGAGTTTTGCTAATTGGGGGGCAAAATAACTGATGATGGTCGAAGTAGATGGGATATAAAATGTAGACTGGCAATGGCAAGGAAAGTGTTTTGAAGAAGAGAAATTTGTTAACATGAAGTATAGATTTAAGTATCAGGAAGTCATTTCTGAAAGTATTCGTATGGAGTGTAGCCATGTATGAAAGTGAAACAAGGACAATAACTAGTTTAGACAAGAAGAGAATAGAAGCTTCTGAAAAGTGGTGCTACAGAAGAATGCTGAAGATTAGATGGGTAGATCATGTAATATCAGTGAGTCGCTATTGGACTCAGCCAACTTATATAAATAACTGGGTATAACAGTTTGTTGTGTTATCAAATGAAACGATCACATTGGCTCAGTTGTTGGTAAAGCAGATGGTAGATCTTGGTTTATTGGCAGAATACTGTGGAAGTACAGTCTACAAAGGAGATCACTTAGAAATCATGTATGCGACCAGTTGTAGAATATTGCTCAAGTATGTGGGAACCTTACCAAATAGGATTAACGGAGTATATCGAATGTCAGCAGAGTAGGGCAGCACGAATGGTCACAGATTTATTTGAATTGTGAGGAAGTGTCACAGAAATACTGAAAAACTGAACTGGCAGACCCTTGAAGATAGACGCACACTATCCCGAGAAAATGTACTAACAGAGTTTCAAGAACCAGCTTTAAAGGATGACTGTAGGGCTATACTATAAACTCCTGTGTGTCACACACATAGTTATCAGAGAATAATATTAAAATAATTACAGCACACACAGAGGAATTCAAACAATAATTCTTCTCGCACTCCGTATGTGAATGGAATGGGAAGAAACCCTAATAATTGGTATAGTGGGACATACCCTCTGCCATGCACTTCACAGTGGTTTGCAGAGTACAGATGTAGATGTAGAAATTGTTTTTTCAAATGATTTTTTAGCCCTGTTTTGTCTCCTTATTTCTGTAGTTCTGTGATTGTTTGTTTGGCACTATCCAGTGAGTCTGGAATTAATACCAAGTCATCTGCAAAAGCTAGATGATCTCTGGTGATCTTATTTCAGTTTCTTTGTAGCTGAACATCCTTGGCACAGATGGATTTTTGCCATTCTCTCACTTCCTTCTCAAATGCGCAGTTTAAAAATGTTGTTGATAAACCATCTCCCAGTTTTATCCCTGATTCTGCTTCAAAAGGTTTTGACAGTTCTCCCTTAATTGTGTAATTCTTTGAAATAGTCCGCAAGTATTCTGCAGTTGTTGATACTATTATGAACAGTTTCTATGTTTTTGGGCCCATAAACTGTAAATTAGATGGTGTGTACTTTAAACTATTTTTGAATGTTTTATAAAAGTTTCTTGTGTTGTTCTGCCTAAAATGTGATTCAATTAATGTTAGTTGATCTTTTGTGTGTTGTAGTCTGATGTTCTGAGACGTTTCAATGCATATTTCCTTGCTTCTGGTAAATTTTTCATCATCTTATTATTTTTATTTGCATTCCATATACTCCAAGCTCATTGTCTCTTTATAATTAACTCATCACAGTTATGCCCTGCACTTGGGGCTGGCAGAGTAGGCTTACTCTCGTTATTAATTCACACTTCTTATGTGTGACTTAACTTAAGAATCTTGCCTTCTTTCATTGCAATGAAGTAATGGCCATTTCTTTCACATACATATGAAATTAAATTGGCATAACTAATATGTACATGTGAATATCTCTTTTAAAATAATGTTGATAAACCATCTCCCAGTCTTATTCCTGATTTTGTTTCAAAAGGTTTTGACAGTTCCCCCTCAGTTGTGTAGTTTTTTGAAATAGTCCACAAGCATTCTGCAGTTCCTGATGCTGTTATATACAGTTTCTATATTTTTGGATCCATAAAATGTAAATTAGATGGTGTGTACTTCTTTAAACTATTTTTGATTGTTTTATAACAGTTTCTTTTGTTGTTCTCTTTAAAGTGTGATTCAATTGGTGTTAGTTGAACTTTTGTATGTTGTAGTCTGATCTTTTGAGACATTTCAATACATATTTCCTTGCTTCTGGTAAGTGTTTTTTTGTGAATTAACCATTTAGG
This sequence comes from Schistocerca americana, assembly GCF_021461395.2. Classification (NCBI taxonomy): domain Eukaryota; kingdom Metazoa; phylum Arthropoda; class Insecta; order Orthoptera; family Acrididae; genus Schistocerca; species Schistocerca americana. The sequence goes on along the minus strand of NC_060120.1, from coordinate 867,261,181 downwards.
ATCACACTACAATTTCATTTCTTCTTTGTCTGAAGTTTCCTCTTTCTCCAGCACTCCTTCATATGGACGCTGTGCTGTTGCTTCTGTTCATCCCTCCAGGCTCTTCCAGTCTTCTTATTTGTTTCAACTTGAAATCCTTCCAAATTTTGAATCATGGCCCGAAATGTACCCCAATTTAACATCTGAACTTCCTGAATATTGAACCTTTACAGATCTTTATGAGCTTCCTTAATCCGTATTGTTGTTGTCTTCTTTTTCCACGGGTAGTCAAATATCCTTTTGGTTAGTCTGGTTTTGTCCATTCTGTACAGGTGTCCTAGAAATGATAACCTCCACTTTTTCGTGGTCTCCTAGATTTTCTCCACTTTTTTGTAGATTTCATTGTTGCTCCTAAGTTTCCAGGCAGTTTCAACCTGGGTTGGACCCTCAATTTTCAGTAATATTCTTCTTTCTAGTATCTCCAGCTTTTCCAACTTGTAATTCATTGAGAGGCATTTGCTGGCGTACAGGAATTCTGTTTCTACCACTGCATTGTAGTTCTTTATTTTGCTATTCAAGAGATGCACTTTTTGTTATAAATGTTTTTAGTTAATCCATCAGCTCTCTCCATTTTTGAGATCTGGTCCTCCACAGCAGCTTTCCTCAGTCCTTTCTCTTGTATGGCTTCACTGAGGTATTTGATTTTTTTAACCCTCTCAATCTGTCCAATCTCTGTTTCAAGGAATTGTGGTCCATGTTTGTCACTGTTCATGAATTTGGTCCTCTTTTTCGAGATCATAAGTCCTGCTTTGACAGCGATTCTTTCTAGTAGGTTGACCTGTATGGCCACTACTTCTAACTTCCCTGAAAGTATTGCAAATCATCAATAAAAGCCAAGCAGTTGACATTGATTCCTCCAAATTTTCTTCCTAGACAGATTGGGCTAATCCTTTGATTTTAAAGTTCGAAATCCCAAATTCTCACAATCTTCGCCAGGACACAGTTAAATAGTATTGGTGATAATCCATCGCCCTCGCACACCCCGTCTTGATTTCAAATGGTTGGGACAGTTCTCCCATAGACTTCAATTTGGAATTTGTGCCTTTTATGGTTTCTCTGATAGTGTTTGCCTGTTTGTTTTTGACCCCCAGTTCTCTGATGGGCCTATCAAGTGTCTCTCTATCCACCAAGTCAAAGGCTTTTTTGAAGTCAGTGAAAAAAACCACTATATTTATGCCAGTCAGCATTCTGTGTCGGATTATTGATTTCAGCACAGGATGGCCCTTCCGAAACCCACCCTGGTATTCTCCAAGTTGTTTACCTAGGATTCCTTCTGTTCTGTTCAGCAGTATCTCTTAGATGATTTTGTAGGTGACTGGAGCTAGTAATACGCCTCTGTAGATGTTTACAGATGTTTACATCTTGTTTGTCACCTTTCTTATGAAGGGGGTGGATCAGTGTCATTTCCAGTCATGTGGCAGTTTTTCTGTCTCCCATATTTGTTGGAAGATTCGGTGTAGATCTTGTACAATTTCCGATTCTTCCCATTTCTGCTTATACTGAGTTTTTGTTGGTGGCATATGATCTTCTAGGTTCTCAGGAGGAGCCAGAAGTTCCAGTTTGGTGGATAGAGGTGGCCAGTTGAGCAGCTTCTCGAAATATCTGGCCAATACATTGCAATTTTCTTGATCGTTCAATCCAATTTTGCCCTGTTTATTTTTTAAGCGTACGCTTGGGAGCTGCTATCCTTTGAGCTTGTCTTCGAAAGTTTGAAAGAAATCTCTGCTATTATTTTTTGTGAAACTATCCTGGAGATTTTGTAATTCTGCATTCTCAAATGATCGTTTGACTCTGCAGAATATCCTTGATGTTTCTGTTCTTTGTTTGCTGAATTGTTCCCAGTGTTCCGTATTTCCTGATCTTTCCCATCTGTCTTATTATTTTCATTTGCGCTCCATATACTCCAAGCTCATTGCCTCTGTATAATTAACTCATCACAATCATGCCCTGCACTCAGGACTGGCATAGAAGTCTTACTCTCTTTATTAATTCAGATTTCTTATGTGTGACAGAACTCAAGAATCCTTCCTTCTTTCATTCTGTGAAACAAATGAAGTAATGGTGATTTCTATCACATACATGTGAAATTAAATTGGCATAACTAATAAGTGCATGTAGACATCCCTTATTTTGCAGTGACATTTTAGTTTTGGGCCAGTTAGTCAGTTGCAATTTTTGTAACTATCCGTCACAGATCAGCTTTTTCTCATATCGCAGAGTTCTCCTTCCGTTCTCTTTCCAAACAATTCTCATAGCTATGTACCAGATTTTTTTTTCTCAGTATTCCTATAATTCCTTCACATTGTTCCCATACTAATTTGTCATTCACTGTATTTGTCTTGGTTTTTTTTTTTTTTTTTTTTTTTGAATGAGGTGTGTAAACAGTCCTTCATAGGGTGCATGTACTTTCTTTCAGAATACATTCATTTATTTTTTAAATCACACATTGTTATTCCATAAGTACTAACAGGAAGAGTTATTTGTCACCGCTATGTTGTGTATTAAATGAAACATAATGTTGTTTTCATTTTATGTTTCAGATACCTTAGATGTGGTACCTCCAATCAGGTAATACATCACTGAAATTTCTATGACAAAGCAGTCACCTGAATCATCTGTTGTTTCTGTTCGTATTTAGTATTTTTGTTCACACTTAATTTATTAAATTAATTTCAATAAATAATTTTGGTTTTGTTATTGACTCTTTTTCCATTCACACATGAAAACCTAATTTCCATTCAAGCTGTGATGGGTAAGTTCATCAGAATCCTTTTCTTCAGTGAAGTTGTTTCATCAGTGCAGTACAAGGTAACGTTTGGTTAGTAATTAAAAATCTATAAGTATTTGAGTACCTATTGAGTTCATTGTTTCTGAGAGAGATTATTTTATTTTATGTTATGATTCAGAATGAATTCTGTAGTCACTGTATATTTGAACTGGCCATCTTATTATGCAGAAGTAACTGGAAAACCAAGTTCACAGTAGTACTTCATGTCAACTCGTTTAGTATTAAATATGAAGGAAGCAGTGACAATTCCCAATTGTTTAAAAATACAGGTATATTTTTGGAATGAGTGTGCAAAAACATTTTAAAAAAATTGACAACACATAGTACTTCATGTTCATCTTTTTAGTATCTATTTAGTTATTTTTTGGGAAATTAGCATTAATGTAAAACAATTATAGCATCCTCATGTGATCTTTTCCCCACATTGCATCAATTTTCTACACACACATATCGTATAAAACACAGCTGTGTGCTTGCAGATCCAGTGCAGAAAGAGCTGCCTAATAGAAATTTCCACCAGTGAAGAACTGTTTGAGTTGATGACTATCAGCACTTGTAAGCAATAGAAAGCAGCATGAGGTTTTGACCACAAAGGAAAATATAGTAACTCTCACATGCAAGAGAAGGCACTGCGCTAGATGAGAAGAGACTGTGCAGAATTTGTTGAAACTGTTGTTAGTATACCCAAAATTTCAGTAGTATAACTAGAAATTTATGTGCAGTAAAGTAACATATGCTATGTAGTTTGGGCCACAAAGCCATGGTATATATAAAGACTCTAACATACAGGAAAAAATCAGTTGATTGAGTGCCTTTCTTCAGGATGAATAGGCATTGTTCAGCAGACGCTATGGATGTTCAACTGTGAATGCTAATTATATTGTTTAATTGATTGTTATGAACACATTTATAATTAGATAGGGTTTTTATAGGCACATTGGACTTCATTATGATTGATTGGTCAGTGTTCACAAACACCATGTTAAGTTATGCTGCCTACAGCTCTGATAATGCCTTCACCAAAACAGTAGCACAAAAGGTACATGCCTTGTGTAATCCGAGCACTGCTTGTTTTCAAATTAATGTTCTCACTGCAATATTATACCACAAGTTAATTATCATCACACTGCACTTGTGTTAATTCACTGTCTGTTAAACCTCCAGTAAAGGGAAAAAATTGAAAAAAAAAAAGGTTTATGATGGCTAGCTCTCTTTTCATCCACTAATCAGAAGGTGATGAACAAATTCATCCACTTACATGAAGCATAATTGTAAAAAGGTACCACTTAATCATAGATATTGAAAACTTGTTGAGAATTATTAGACTACAGACACATTTTTGTGAAACTGAATTACAGATAGCTTTGTTGTTGAAGAGAGAGCACAACTCTTTATGGAAAATGGAATAGTTTGGTATTTCAGGTGACTGGAATGTTGTCAGACATCATAAGGTCCTTTGGTGTGACAGACCAGCCCAGGACTGGCAAGATACACAGATTTGATCAAAACCAAACCTTGGGTGCCTGCTGCGTGTGATGGTCCATCTAAAAGGCCGTGCAGGCATTGGGATTGATACAGGCTGTTGAGTAAACAGTGTACTGATGTTACAGTACATATGCCTACTATGAGTATGCTCTAGTCTTTCATTATTCTTGATGTCATATCTACAAACTTAAAATTCTTTTTGCCATTAAACAAATATTTTCTCTAGATAAAAGCTTTATACCATATGTTTCAGATCATTTCTTAAAAATTATGTATCTATTTTGCCCCTGTTAAAACATTTTCTTGTGTTTCTTTGTTTTACTTGCAATTTCATTAGAACCATGAATGACAGATGACAAGCAAGTTGAGACTTTCTGGCAGGCAGATTAAAACTCTGTGTCAGACTAGGGCTTGAACCTGGAAGCATTGCCTATTGTAGGCAAGTGCTCTACCAATTGAACTATCAAGCATGACCCATGACCTGCCCTCATAGCTTAACTTCCACCAGAAAACCTGTCTCATCTCCCACCTTCCAAACTCCACAGAACTTTTGCTACATACGTTGTGGGACTAACATTCTTGGAAGAAAGTCCTAGATTAGAATCCAGGTCCAGCACATAGTTTTAACCTGCCAGGAAATTTCAGATCAGCATACACTCTACTCCTGAGTCAAAATTCATTCCATAAACAATATCCAAGGCTGTGGCAGAACCTTGTCTTTGCTATATCCTTTCTCCCAGGGGTGCTAGTCCCACAGTTTATACAGGAGAACTGCTGTGAAGTTTGGAAGTAGAGGAGATGAGGTACTGGCAGAAATAGAGCTGTGAGGGCAGGTTGTGGATATGTCAGTCGATACTGCACTTTCTCACAAAGGACAGAAATCCTTCAAGTACTGGTCCGGCACAGTGTCTTGCCAGGAAGTTTCAAATCAGCTCACATGCCGCTGCACAGTGAGAATTTATAATGGATGTGCAGGACGTTATGGCTTTGTGCAAACTCAGCAGAAATTCATGCACTGTGCATTTTCAGAAAACTCTGGATTACGAAGTTTCACATGTTACACATAAATCACATACCATACTTTTGTTATTGAACCAAACCCAAAAATAATTATCCATGAGAGCAGTATTTACAACCAATACTTAAAGAAAGCTGCTGACATATTATATCATTTCTGCAAATTGGAAAATTCTAAATGCACATCTCTGGAAGATTCCTGGTATATCCATTTTTATAATAGTTCTTCATCAAGAACAACTACAATTTTTCCAGGGCTTAAGCTTGTTTCCACAGAGGCACAAATCTCAGCTTCAATTATACAGAAGATTGGTGAGTTTGTTCATTCCTAGACACACCCAGCTGATGAGATTACCACATACTGTATATCCTGTTGTACATTTTGATAGACAGTTCTGTGCCAAGAATTGGTATTATGCCTACAGTGTCACTAGGTTTTTATTTAGGAATATTATGTCAGACTTTTACTCACATTATACCACACAAGTTGAAACGTTCCATGTTTTTTGTATTGCTATTACTTTGTGGTATATGTTGATTCACTCGTAGCTTTTGTCATGATTAATTCTGGACTATCTTAGACACTTGTATACAGTTTTATGTAAGACTAACACACAAGTGAAACACTAAACAGAAGTTTCATTCATTCGCTCAGACATATTTAGGGACAACTACTTTGAAAAAAAGAAAGGCTACAGCTCTTTCTCTTCTATTACTCAACTGCTGTTTTTATGTAATACTTCAAACAAAGCATTTATGTACATTTTCACAGACCACTACCAGCTGCCTAAGCATTGACGAAAGTCAAGACAAGTTTAATATAAATTACAGAGTTATTTGGAATTTACGTCCCTTGATTGAATTATTCCAATATATCATGGGAGAGGTTGATGGGATTTTTAATTTCCATAGTTCATTGTGCTGCTTGGCTTTTTAATTCTGTTGACTCTAAAGCTGTTTAATGCTGTTGACTCCACAAATGCACATGAATAGCATACTTTCTAAGCCAACTTTAGTTCTATCAGTCCATCTCAGTTCACTGGGTCAGTAACGCTTTTTTGTAACACTATGTGTGCTTATTCTTCCATTAAGTTGTGTAACTGCCTGACTGTGGCTTTGAAACTATAATTTAGACATTGGTGGACTTAATCTCGAGTCAGTACCAGTATACTAAACTAATAAAATTTTATCTGCATATAGTTTCAAATTTGACTTGTCTCTTCGTCTTTTTCCACTGTATTCCTAATTATCAGCATAAAAAATAATTTTTATTCTGTCTCTAATAACTTTATTCTCAGTGGTTTGTAATTGATAATGGAAAGAAGAAATCACATTGTTATTTTTATGTTGCAGAATATATTTTGCAATGGTTATATTTTTAATACTGACACGATTGCTCAAGTACCAAATGTCAAATAATGTTATGTACCGTACCCCAAGATGGATAACATGCATGGGAATATTGAATTATATTGGAAGCTTGATGAGTTTCACACCAATACAAGAGACTGATAGAAGCTTGTAAACCTCCCTATCCCTCGACACACACACACACACACACACACACACACACACACACAACACACACACACACACACACACACACACACAACACACACAGACACACACACACACACACACACACACACACGCCCACACACACACACTTACTCTTTTCTTTCACTATTTGTCTGAGGTGAATACTCTTTTCTGCTATTGTTCCCCCTTCATTGGCTCATATATAGTGTAAAATAGTTTAGGGTTTGTGACATAATATTCTCTTAATCATCCATTGCTGTCTTGTTTCACATTATTCCTTCTGGCCATTGCTATTTTTCTAGGATGTAGACAGATTTAACAGTAAACACATACGCTTGTTTCATAGGGCACTGCTCCATCGTCTCCTTTTGAAACTGATCGTACAGTGCACACACTTTTTGTCAGCAAATTTTGTAAGGAAGTACAATATTATTAAAAGAAGGAAGCCCAACTTTTCACATAAGCTACTGTCAGGAGAGTAGCAATGTGGAGTTAGCAAACTATGATTCTGCCACACACTGCAGTCGCTATACCTATGTGCTGTACTTGGAATCATTGATTCACACTGTAGATGGTGAGGCTCCTTTTCAGATGAGGAAGAGCAGTAGGAGCACCCTGTGACAAGCCAGGAACTGCAACATGGTAATCAACTTTGGCTACTATGGCATCTTGTATAAGCTATTGTTTGAAAGCTTGAATTGGCAGTAACTCGACATGAAAGACTAGGGACCCAAAATGTTCCATTTGTACTGATTCAAAACTAGGAAACCAAGAAACCAAAATAAAGTCCTTGTGCTGTAGAGTTAAATGTAACATATACGGCAAGACAGCAGTTGTCACTTAACTGCTTGTCCATGTGACAAACTTCTGTCTACCCCTGCCTCATGTTTCTCAATTTTTTCCATGCACAGAAATTGTTTTCTCAAATGCCAGAATTTGACTATGTAACCATGCAGCTATTTGCATCTGTTATGTAGCAGTAGTCTAAAGTGTTTCTCTTATCTTACATTGCATTTTGTGTACATTTTTTCATTTTATTGGTTACACACTGCAATTTAAATCAGAACTATTAAATAAAACCACTCTAACTCACATGCATCTCTGGTATAACACTTGAAGCCAATCCATCCTTGTTCCACCATTCACCATTCTCTCTCGTGAGTTCTATAAAGAAATACGTGATTGCAGAATACTGAGCATTGTTTTCAAGTTTTTTTAAGAAGTGTCTGTTTTGTCACAAGAGCCGATTTCTTTAATTGGTAAGTATTAATGTTGTTTATTTTTGTATTGCATTTTCAATTCTGAAATGTTTGTCACATATTTGAATGCCACATTACCACAAAAAATCATTCAAAAATACATAAATACATGTCTTACACTATGAGGCATTCAGCATACTACAAGTGTTCTTATAAATACAGTGAACGAACACTGTTGCTAGTGTCATATTAAAATGTATTAACGTATTTAAAGGTCTAAACCGGTAAAGAAACGGTTGGGACATCTTTTAAGCACAAAAACATTTACTCTGTCTTGGGCAATAGTTCATTTGGTAAAGATTATTATATAGCCTCAAAATTAAAGAAATCTCAGAAAATATATCTCACATATTAGTTGTTATCATTTGGTGGCAACAGTTTATAATTATTCACATTATTTTGCCTGTGTGTGAGGAAGAATAAAAAATTATCTGTGCTTACATCATAACACAAATTTAAAATTTAGTTGTGTACAGGCTATTCGACCCCAACTACTTCTGATGCATCCTGTCAGTGACAGTATAAACATGTCCATTCCACTAGTAGTTTGTTCCAAGAAGGAAGCGCAAACAGTGACTTGATTTCTTTGGCTTGAAAGGATGAAAATTGCTGAAATTCATTACAGACTTTCAGCACAACACAGGAATAGTGCACTGTCAAGTAAAAGTGTCTATTTGTGGTCTAGACCACCAAAGACAAATAATAATAGCAATAATAATAATAATAATAATAATAATAATAATAATGTTCAAAGTTCTGCTATCAGCAGGAAAGATTATCCTAACCATTTTCTGGGTTGCAGATGTGCCTATACTGGATAACTACATTACAAAGGGAACAACTATCAACAAAGAATCTTACAGTGAATTTTTGTGAAACTAATTTCAAGCTAAAAATTCACAGCCAAGTCACTTGCATGGCAATGCCCATCTCACGCATCTCACTACAGCGTTGAAACCGCAAAGCAGTAGAGTTTCGAGCTGCTGGGACACCCTCCCTACAGCCCAGATCTTGCTCCTCCAACTTTCATTTGTTTGAGCCACTGAAGGATGCTTCACGAAATTGTCCATTTTCCTCAGATGTGGAGGTGTTAAAGGTGGTACAAAAGCAGTTTCACAACCCATTGCCAATCTTCTTGACAGGAATTTGCAAGCTTTTGCACGACTGGACCAAGAGCAGTGAAAAGGAAGGACAATATGTTTAAAAATATTGTACATGTGAACCATTATTTTTCCAAATACATTGTAGAATGGAAAGTAGACATAATTTTTGAGTCTCCCTTCTAAAAAAAATCCTTGCTTGCTGGCATACCATTTCTGATTTTCTTTTTCTTCTTTGATCATTCTTTGTCACTCGCCATGGAGATACTAATGTTGTTATAATAGATGCAGAGATGGCCCTAGAGGCTGCAAATGTAATTAAATATCATTTAATAAGCTTGTAACAATAGAAAGTACCCTCTTGACCTAGGTTTTAAGTGACCTGTCCTTCCTTTTTAACATTATCAATCTTATCCCTCACTCTTCCCTAAGGAAAGAACTCTTAGTTCTGTTTACTATTTTATGTAGATCTAGTGCCAGTAATGAAATTTCTGTCCCTTAAGGTATGTACAGCCAGCAGTTCTGTCTTATAAGTTTATAGCTGTATCAAGTGAATTTTCCTTTTTATACACAAAAAAACGTGAACCAACAAGGGATTGAACCACAAGCATTTAGATTTGTAGCTGGATCTGAGGCACACCTATATCCAATATAATACTCTCAATAGCAAACAGACAAATGGAAATCACTGTACTGTCATTTACTGTGTGCTCTCATTGTTTTGTCATCTAAACACACCACATCTGTGGAATTCAATAAGCCAGAATGATTTGCCCTGCATTGTGCCAAATGGTGAGCACCTCTGGGAACTTAGCAGTCCTGACTGGCTTCCACTTTTGGTGAACCCTGGTATCCTGAGCTGGGGCTGATCAAAAATGGTAACAGAAGTACGGATTGAGAGAATTAAAATCTTGTGTTTAAGTGCCCAGATCCCTAAGGTGATACAACAATAAAAAAACCTAACCCTCAGGTTGTGCTAAATGTAAGGGAAGTGTACTGTTGAAGAAAAGCAGCCCCCCCCCCCCTTCCTTGAGCTAGATTCTACTTTGGGAGTGTCTGCTCCTTCGTTGACAACGGTAAAATATTGGGTAGCTGAGTTTAAACAAGGCCATACGAGCTGCCAAGATGAGCATCGCAGTGGTCGACCAAATGAGGTGACGACTCCAGAAATGGTGAAGAAAATACACAAAGCGGTACTGGATGACCATCAACTGGAAGTGCATGAACTAGCAGACATAGTAGGAATTTCAAAAAGTGTGGTTCGCCACATTTTAGTTGAAAATTTGGACATGAGAAAACTGTGTACAATGTTTGTGTTGCGTTTGCTCACGCTCGAGCAAAAACAGTGTTTGAAGATGTTTCAGTTGAGTGTTTAGCAAAGTTTCACACAACAGAGCAGATTTTTTTTCATAACCATGGATGAAACATGGGTCCACCACTTCACACTCAAGACAAAATAACAACTTCCACAACTCGTGGTCGCGTTCTCGCTTCCCAAGCACGTGGTTCCGGGTTCGATTCCCAGCAGGGTCAGGATTTTCACCTGCCTCGAGATGACTGGGTGTCTGTGTTGTCCTCCTCATTTTATCATCATTCATGAAAGCAGTAAGTCTGGACTGAGAAAAGGTGGGGAATTTAAACAGGTGCTGATAACCGCACAGTTGAGCGCCCCACAAACCAAACATATCATCATTGCTAAAGAACAATCAAAACAATGGGCACTGATTGGAGAACTGACTCCAAAGAAGGCGAAGAGCATTTCATCTGCAGACAAGGTCATGGTGTCGGTTTTTTGGGATGCACGTGGGATAATTTTCATTGACTACCTTTAAAAAGGAAAAATTATCAACGCGAGTATTATGCAAACATATTACAATGTTGCAGTGAAGAAATCAAGCAAAAATGGCTGCATTTGGCCAAGAAGAAAGTGTTGTTTCTTCAGGATAATGCACCAGCTCACAAGTCCATTATTGCAGTGGCCAAAATTAATGAATTAAAGTTTGAATTGCTATATCATGCACCCTATTCACCAGATGTAGCCCCCTCGGATAATTTGCTGTTCCCAAACTTGAAAAAATGGCTCGGTGGTCAAAGATTTTCAACAAATGAAAATGTGCTGTTGGCAGTTAAAAGATATTTTGAGGAGTTAGACAGTCTTCATTATAAAAAGTGTATCGAACTTATTGAACATATCTGGGAAAAGTGTGTAGAGCTGAAAGGAGATTATGTTGATGAAAAGTAAATACATTTTTTTCCTAAATTTTTGTGTTTGCTTTGTTGGGTTGGGTGCTTATGGGACCACCCTCGTAGAGAAAGTATCCAACAATCACGCAACTTCACCAAACCGTCAGTTTCAGCAAAGGCGATGTAGCATTCAAAGTATGGGTGGCAGGGGGAAGGCACTAGTGGTGTGAGAAATATAATGAAGAATATCATTGGCAAGCTTCATAAAATAGCCACCCTTGTGTTGACATTTAATTCATGGATTATGTTTCAACACACAATGGCTGGTTTCGTATGACATAAGATGAAGCCTTACCTCCCAAATCTGATACCCTGTCACAAGTGTCTGCATTATGGACGTACAACCATTACATGCAAAGAACATGACCTGTGAGGGAAAATCAGACATGCCACACATGCGGCAAGAGCCTCCTGTACTGCATCAAGCAACTGTAATCTTAATTTGAGCAGCTGTAAATACTACCATATCCACAGAAAGGAACCAATCAGTGCTCCATGTTTGTTGACAATTTGCCAGACAGTTTGCCAGTTGCCAGCAGGCTCTCATTTCACTCATTGTGTCAAAGAGCAATGCAGCTGTGGTTTGAGAAATGGCTAACAGTGAGGGACATCAAGCTATCAGTAAAACCACCTGTTGCCTTGTGGTACCTCACATATTTCACTCTGATTTGGTTAAAATGTCCTCATGCATAATCTGATGGGGACACTGCCTATTAATACAGGGCTGCACAAATCCCTATGACCATATTTTAATGGAATTCAGTGAGGGATAACATCTAATGTGAACCTACTCTCTATCATAGTTGTGGACAAGACAAATATTAAAACCTCCCCAAATTTGATGTGTTGCTTTTAGTTTAAAGGTTTTTAGTATTTTTCAGGTGTCTGGCTAATCTTTTTTTAGTGTACTAATTAGCTAGACATTTTACCTTGCATTATTTTATATTTCCATCTACAGACACAATCTGCAAACTCCTGTGAAATGAATAGCAGAAGATATTTAGAATGATACCACATGTTAGTGCTTGACGTTCGAAGTGAAATTTCCCAGAAAACATCAAATGTTGCTATTTTGTACATCAGTACCCTGTTTAATTGTTCCTGCAGCGGGAAAAATGACTATTCAGTGTAAGAAAAATCCTTGATTATTCATAACTCTCTTTCTGAAATAATGTAATCAATATTTGTAAATAGATAGTGCCAGACATGAACAGTTTATCGGTGCTGTCAATGGCATCCCTGTAGCAGTTTTACATTCTCATCAGGACGCGTGATAAGAGATTGTGTTTTGCATTATTTCTGCAGGTATCTGTCATTATATAGTGTTATCGCATTCTGTGGTCCACTGTTAGTACTTGATTTGGTTAGCTAATCTCATTTCTCAGTATACTTTAAGCAGTTGCAGTGTGGCATGTCAGACATTGAGTAAAGTTGCAATACAGAAGTTATTGTTTACACTGGTTTAGTTATTTATTGTTATTCAAACTATGTAGATTATGCATACAGCATATTATATGGAGCAATGATTCCTGTCAAGCAGTTATCGAATTATTGAGATTATCATTGATTGTCAACAGTTCTCATACGTCTCGCACTACCATTCATCGAAGTTCAGGTAAGTCATTCATTCTACATTTCTTGTGGTTAGCATGTCCTGATTTTCAGTTCCATTACATTTCATTATGTTTCATTTTATTTACTGTCATCCCTGCAGTATTTGTTGTGTGTTTTTGTGTTAAGTGGTTTCATTTTGTATTTTCTGTTAGCAGTAAATAATAAAGTTAGTGTCAAACATGGGTAACATATGTTGACTGTTGTGATGCGTCAACTACAGCCATCAAAAACAAGATATTAATATTCAGCATGGTATACATATGTATCATTGTATACACAGAAAAGTGGGGGAGGAGGGCAGGTGAAGATAGGGATTATTATTTTTACTGAAAATGTCATTCTTCTACTTAACTGGCCCTGTTAATCTAAACTGGTGTGAAAAATTTAAGAATGAATGTAACTTTCATGTGATGTGTCACTGTCATGTACAACCACTTGATGAAATCTTTGACCACACATAGAAAGAACTGTCACATAATAGTACAGAAAGTAACTGTAAGAAATGTGCCATGAGGCAAACAGAAATGACACTTTTACTCACAGACAATAATTACATTAAAGGCAGTGTGATTCATGATCATCCTCCGGGCATAAAAAAAAGGTAGGACATGGGTCTTATTGGGTGTGTAATCACCACAGACGAGAATGCATGCTTATCACATTCTCCTATACTGGCCACGAGGTTGTTAAGGAGTTCTTGTGATAGGTTATTCCATTCCTCTTCCATCCACAGTTCTGAACATATCCTTATATTGTGAGAATTGGGAACCAACCACACTGGTGGAGGAATACAACTCCCTTCCACAAGAACTACTTACCAAACCTTGTGGCTGGTAAAGGGAGCATGTTGCAGACTATGCACTGCCATCTGTGGTGATCACACACCCTATTAAGAAACTGTCTAACCATTTGTAATGTCCAGGGGACCAGTATGAATCGTGCTGACTTCAGTGTAATTATTGTCTTTGAATGAAATTAGCATTTCTGCTCATATCATTGTATATTTCTCCCAGTTACCTTCTGTATTATACTGCAGCAGTTCTTTCTATGTCTGGTTCAAGTTTCACTGAGCAACGTCACTTGGCAGAGACACGTCATGCAAAAGTTACTTTCATTCAGTATATATTTACTGCTCAAAAACAAAAAACCATCTTTGAGGAATCCTTTTTTCATCTGATCATACAGAGAAACCTGTTAACTTAGAATGATTCCAGGGTGGGGTCCAGCTTTATTGCGAAGTGTGGGATTTATATGTGCTGTCAAATATGATTCTTTAGGGATAACTTTCAAGTTGAGAAAGGTGATCCATAACCAGAAACTAAAGACTGTTTTATTGGAATTCCCCATTTCTGCATTTATCTTATATTTCTTCTCGTGCCAGTACCAGTATGGAATATTTTATGAGTCATGTTTCACCAATGTAAATTCTCATTCATGTAAGCGGAAACACTTTATGTGCACAGAAAAAAAATGCAGAAACCATTATATCTGTCCATAATCAGCTAAGTATGATATGAGAAGGCTTTCTCTTGCAATTCTGTGATCATTAGAAAATAACAAAAACAAATTAAGCACTTTGATATATCAATTAATTATTTCCTATGCATGATTCGCATTCTGCATCACGCAATCTTCATGGAAATTTCGGAGGCTGTTTCTTGAAAGTACTTTGTTGAGTTGTTGCTCGTGATCTTAAAGTCATTTCAGTTGCCCAAGGACTTATTCATAAGCGAGTTTTCACTGTCGAAGACTTAAAAACTTGATAGGTTTAACTAATAAAATTAGCATAGGTTACTATTATTTATTATTATTATTATTATTATTATTATTATTTACATTGGTAGATTTCTTCAGAGCCAAGTGTTTAGAGGATAGATAATGTAACAAAGTAGTTTTAAAGGTTCGCTGTGCATAATCATTCGACGGTCATAATAAAGATGCAACATGTTAATTAACAGCAAAATGCGGCAGATGAGATCTCTTACACTGAAACTTTCCCACATTAGGTACTTGTCACTTTCTCCAGCCCAATGTTAAGCATTTTATGTTTCATTATTTTTTGCTTTCTATAAGGAAAAGTTACTCCAAAATGGAGTTATGGTCACAAATAAACAGTAAAATGTATGCTCCACTATCAATTTTAAACGCCAAGGTGAATAAAAGGTGAAATTATTGTGCTGAAACCACTCACGACATCCGTGTGTTGTAAAGATGTGGCTGCACAGTAACCCAAATAATATGTTTAATAAATGCTAGCTACAGTTGACATTGGTGCACATTTGTGGACGAAGAGACTACTACATTACAAAGTATGATCTAAGAAATCATTTTGACACAACGTCAGTTGGAACCAAGCAATTGATATTGCACTGTAAATAAAACAAAAGTATGATATGGACTTTTGTTTTATTTTTAATATGATTCTTTAATTGATTCACCATATGCCACTGAGCCCATCAAGAATGAGAACCTTCAGGAGTTCAAAATGAGTCAAAGAAAACCATAGAAACTTTATCAGCTTATCATGTTAACAGTAAATTTATCACTACGCTGCTTGGTTCTGTTTGTGCTTACATCAGCTAATGCAGCCTACTAAAGTAGTAGGAAAGCCACTGCAGTCAAGAAAGCTGCTGCTTCCTCAGTTGCATTAAGTAGATGCTGCTTATCCTGTACTGGTAGTTTAATATTTGTGATTGCTATGTTACTATACTCTAAGATGTGGTTAAAGTTAAAATGTATTCATGTGTAAAAACTGTACTTCCCTGGGAAATGCCTGTATCTCAGTACTGTACACAACTTACAAAAGTGCTGAATGATAATGCTCAGCCATATTGTATTGGTGCTTTTAAATGTGGATGTTTCGAAGATTTATTCTGTCACATGGTGGATATACGTGCACTCTTACATGAAGATCTCATCAGTCACTATGAACTTCCATCACAGAGGAAAAATACAGAACTGTGCAGGAGCTACCTGCGGATTCAGGCATTTGTCAACAGTGTATGAAATTTTATGAGAGAACTTGTAGAAATACAAGGTTTGAGTAAAGTATATATATTGTGGTAGAAGTGAACTCATAAGACCTACTATGCCACCTAAAGTGATTTAATTGTGAAGAAAATGCCACAATAAATTGAACTACTTCAACTGAAGTAAGCTCAAAAGTATAAAAACTGAACAAAAGTTTAAAGCAAATAAAATGCATTATTTCTTGGTTTCCAAAAAGAATTTGACTCAGTACCACACCTACACTTATTATCAAAAGTACGATCATGTAGTATATCAAGTGAAATTTGTGACTGGATTGAGGACATTTTGGCAGGGCGGGCACAGCATCTTATCTTGGATGGAAAGTCATCATCAGGTGTGGAAATAACTGTGAGTGTGCCCCAGGGAAGTGTGTTGGGACCCTTGTTGTACATGTATGACCTTGCAGACAATATTAACAGTAAAATCAGGCTTTTTGCAGATGATGCAGTTACCTATAATGAAGTACTATATAAGAGAAGCTGCATAAATAATTAATCGGATCTTGATAAGATCTCAACATGGTGCAGAGATCGGCAACTTGGTCTAAATGTTCAGAAATGTAAAATTTTGCACTTCACAAAACGAAAAAATGTGGTATACTATGACTATAAATCAGTGCGTCACTATTGGAATTTATCAACTCATGCCAATACCTGTGTGTGACCCTTTTTAGGTATATGAATTAGAAGGATCATGGAGGATCAGTTGTAGATAAAGTAGGTTTATTGGTAGAAGACTGGGGAAGTACAATCAGTCTATAAAAGAGATTGCATACAAATCACTTGTGTGACCAGTTCTAGACTACTGGGATCCATGCCAGATAGGACTAACAAGGGATATTGGGCATGTAAGAGTAAGGCAGCATGAATGGTAACAGGTTTGTTTAATTCATTGGATAGTGCCACAGAGACACTAAAGGAACTGAACTGGCAGACACGAAAACAGATGTAAACTACCCCAAGAAAGTCGTTTAACAAAGTTTCAAGAACTGGCTTTGAATGATTACACTAGGGATATAGTACAACCTCCTACACACTGCTCACATAAGGATCGTGAGGATAAGATTAGAATAATTATTGCATGCACAGAGGCATTCAATCAATCATTCTATATGTGAATGGAACAGGAAGAAAGCGTAATAACTGATACAATGGGATGTACCCTCTGCTATGCACCTCACAGTGGTTTGCAGTGTATAGATGTAGATGTAGGTATCAGAAATACGTGAGCTTTGAAAGAATCCATTGACCAAAAATTTTATGAGCATTGTGACTGCTGGTGTGTGAGACTTTTTGGAGTATCACAATGTGTGTGAATGAACAATATCAGTACTTACTATTGCAGGTTATCTCTGCCCTACAGTTCAGGAGAAGAATTTCAGCATTGTTGGATTGCAACACAGTTTTCCCTAATATTATATAACAGAGTCCAATAGTGCAGATCTTTCTTACATCAATAGGACAGAATTCCTAAAACACCCTCTCCTTTTGTGTGATATTAGTCCATGTAACTCCCATGAAGCAATAGTGTTACAAGTAGCTATGATCTGTTAATTGCATAAAAAGCTAGTGACTGTACATTAACGGATCACACACAAATGATCATCCTCAATAGTTCTTATTGTTCAAGTCAGTATGTGGAAGACATGAGGGATTACTTGTAGGGTATTACACACATAAACTACAATGTGTTTATATTTTGCTCATCATGTAACAATGAATTTGGTTTCCATGTCTTTGGGCCTTCTCTACACAGGATGACTCAAACATTTGGGTCAGATTGAAACAGATGATAATGAATCCACAACCAGTTATATTGAGGTAGGGAACCAATGTTCAGAAATGCACTCTGTTGTGTGATAGACATATATTGTGTAACAACAACATAGCTTATAGTAATTATTCAAAGCGACAACTGCCAGTCTCAATGGATATTTTGCAACAGAGCCTGCAGTTCTGCTGTACTCTCACAAAGATCCCTGGTATCTATTGTACACTGGAGCAGGCAGTAGATGATAAAAAATATACAACCATGCCACCAAACAGACATACTGAACACAATTTAGCTCATAGCACACGTGTCGTGATGACCACATGCATCACACCAGTGCATTAACCTATGCCATGTGCTTGGTGCGCATATTTCTAAAAATATCTTCTTCAGAAGTAGTAGGCCTTCTTACATCATAAGGCCTTGTTGCATCAAAAAGCCCACTTCTCCTGAAGAAAATATTTTTAGAAATATCGAAACCTAGGTCAAGGGCTAGTAAACCTTTATTCTGCAACTGGTTGGCTGATTTTTTCAACTTCTTCAGATTTATACAGTTGCTGATTTGCAACTATGTTTAAGAGCTTGTGATGTGTCCATGGTATTGTGTGTTACTGTGTACAATGCATGACACATTGTCAAAGATGGAACAATACTCATCATGAAAGTTGGCAGACATGCACTTAATTTATGGTATGGCAGGATGCAGTGCCCACAAAGCAGCACAAATGTGCAGAGTACTATTTCCCAATAGGTATCATCCTAATTGGAAGAACTTTATCTCCATGGATACCAACTTTAAAAAATGGGGTCATTCACATCACAGAGAGCCAGCCAAGGTTTTCACCAAAGACATGTCTCAGCACTAGAGTTTGAGGAGGTGGTGTTGGATTGTGTGGCCAATCATGCAGCAATAAGTACTTGTCAAGTTGCCTGTGGAACGCACATTTCGAAGCATACATTGTCGAGAGTGACTTCTTCAACAACTACATCTGGAGTGAGGACAGTCTCCACCCCACCCAATTTGGTGGCAACCAGCAACAATTCTCTCTCCACATATGGGGGGAGCTGGGGCATTGCCCAAGATCACGTAATAGGTCCTTATTTGCTGCCTCCCCATTTGACTGGTCCATGTTCCTGGTGCTCCCATGAGATGTGCTACCACAGTTTTAGGAAGCTGGACCCATTGTTATCCGGGATGTGGTTTCAATGCACCAGCACACTTTGATGCTAATGTTAGCAAGCACCTGAACAACATATACCCTCATCATTGGACTGTGAGGGGAGGTCTTGTCCCCTGGACAGTGCAATAATCTCTGGACTTTTTCCTATTGGATTACGTCAAGATGTTGGTGTGTGAAACACCCATAGAAAAGCATGAAGACTTGCTTGCTAGGGTCCAAGGTGCTTGTCTCCTTGTATAGCAGACACCAGGGATCTTTGAGAGTGTGCCATTGCCATGAATGCCTTGAGACTGCCAGATGTCACTTTGAACAATCACTGTGATCTGATTCAAATCAAGAACTGCTGCGACATAAGTAATGTAAAATTAGATATCCTCAGTGTAGCAAAGTGGCTTAAACCACTTAATAAAGGCAAATTGTCAGGTCCAGATTGCATACCAAGTAGATTCCTTTCAGAGTATGCTGACACAATAGCTCCATACGTAACAATCATACACGACTGCTCACTTAATAAAAGATCCATACCTAAAGGCTGGAAAGTTGCATTGGTCACACCACTACTCAAGAAAGGAAGTAAGAGTAATCTGACGAATTGCAGACCCATGTCACTAACATCGATTTGCAATAGGATTCTGGAACATATACTTTGTTTGAACATTAGGTATTCCTTGACAAAAATGATTTATTGACAAATAGCATGGGTTCAGGAAATATCATTCTCGTGAAACAACTAACTCTTAATTCTAACAAAGTAACGAGTGCTTTCAACATGGGATCTCAAATTCATTCCATATTTCTAGATTTCCAAAATGCTGTTGATACCATTCCTCACAAGCATCTTCTAATTAAATTATGTGCCTATGGCGTATTGTCTCAGTTGTGCTACTCTATTAATAATTGCCTGTCAGGAATGTCACAGTTTGTAGTAACTGACAGTGTCATCAAGTAAAACATAAGTGATGTCTGGCATTCCCCAAGGAAGTCATAAAGGCACTCTGCAGTTTCTAATGTATGTAAATGATTTAGGAGATAACCTTTGCACCCATGTCAGATTGTTTACAGATGATGCCATCATTTTTCATCTAGTAAAGTCATCAGAAGATCAAAAGCAATTGCAAAATAATTTAGACACGATATCTGTATGGTGCAAAAATGGCAATTGATACTAAATAGTGGAAAGGAATTCATAAAATTTTGATTACATGATAAATCACACAATTCTGAAGGTTTTCAATTCAACCAGGAATTACAATTACAAAAAACTTAAATTGGATTGATCGCAAGGGTAATGTGAGAACTTCAAAACAAAGACTATGTGTTATTGGCAGATCACTTCGAAGATGCAAGAGATCAATTAAAGAGACTGCCTACACCACACTCGTTCATCCTCTGCTAGAGTATTGCTGTATGGTATGGAATCCTTACCAGGTAGGATTGACAGAAGATATAAAAAAAGTTGAAAGGAAGTCTGCTACTTTTGTATTATCATGAAATTGGGGAGAGCGTGTCCTGGATATGATGAGTGAATTGGAGAAGCAATCATTAAAACGAAGACTTTTTTGTTGTGGTGAAATTTTTTCATGAAATTTCAGTTTCAAATGTTCCTCTCTGAACGTGAAAATATTTTGTTGACACTCACCTACATAGGGAGAAAATGAGCATGGTAATGAAACAAGAGTAAATGCAGATCGCACAGAAAGATATAAGTGTTTGTTTTTTCCACATCCTGTTCGAGAGTGGAATGGTAGAGAAATAAGAGTGAAAACAGTTTGATGAACCCCCTGCCAGGCACTTAAGAGTGAATTGCAGAGCAGTTATGGAGGTGTAGATAGTTAGTGTGAGCTCAACCCAACCGTCTGCAGGAAAACTGATGCTTACGGTTTTTTGGGACACACAAGTTCCAGTACTGGAACATTACGGGGAAAGGGGCACAACAATAAACAGTGTACGTTACAGTGAGATGCTTACTGCCAGGCTTAACCCTGCAATTGCTGTCAAAAGATGTTGTGTTGTTGCACAACAATGCCCGTCTGAATACTGCTGCCCATACTGCTGAAATGCTCCAGAAACTCAAATTTGAACTACTGGATCATTCTCCATGTAGTCCCGATCTATCACTTCTTTGGTCCACTCAAACAAGCATTAAGGGGCTGTCAATTTGCCTTGGATGAAGCAGTGAAAGAAGCGGTGCTTTCCTGTCTCGCAGCTCAGCCGAGAACCTTCTTTTATGAGAGCATCAGGAAGCTTGTACAATGATGGACCACATGCACTGAAATGCAAGGAGACTATGTCAAAAAATGACATTCTTGTAAGTTTCCTATTTGATGACAATGAAATTTTATAACTACTTTGCTGATAATAATTGACTTACCCTCGTAGTTCTTTAGTCTCATGAAGTGAATGAGTGCTATCATCAGGGGCTATCAAACTGATTCCATATTTTTAGATTTCCAGAACGTTTTTGACCCATTCCTCATATGTGCCTTCCAAGAAAATTCCGTGGATATGAAGCATCACTTCAGTTGTGTGACTGGATTCATGAGTTCCTGTCAGAAAGGTTACAGTTCATAGTAATTGACAGCAAATCATCAAGTAAAACAGAAATAATATCTGGCATTCCCCAAGGAAGTGTTGTAGGCCCACTGTTCTTCCTGATCTACATAAATGATTCAGGAGACAATCTGAGCAGCTTAGATCATTTGCAGATCCTGCTGCCATTAATTGTGTTGTAAAGTCATCATTGAGCAAAACCAATTGCAACATGATTTAGATAAGATATCCATATAATGCAAAAAGTGGCAATTGACTGTAATTAATCAACAGTGTGCAGTTATTGACATGAGTACTGAAAGAAAGCCACTAAATTTTGGTTCTGCGATAAATCATAGAAATCTAAAGGCTGTAAATCAATTAAACACTTAGTAACATAAATGGATAGATAAAAAAACTACTCACTAAGCAGCAGCAGGAGAACACATACACACAAAGCAGTTTAACTATTACAAGCTTTTGGCGTCAGTGGCTCCTTCTCCTGGCAGAAGAGTTGAAGATGAAGGAAGAGGGGTGAAGGAAAATGACTGGTTTTCGGGGAAGGGGTACAATTTAGAAAAGTCACCCAGAATGTAACAGGTGTGAGGAAGGACAATGAAAAATAGACACGTCAGAAAATGAAAGATATAGAAAACTAAAATGGAGAGAAGAAGGGAGCAGTTAATGTGAAGGTATGCTGAGATGAAAGGAATTAATGTAAATTAATGTCAGGTAGGTGGAAAGAACCAAGGACATGTTGTAGCGCTAGTTCCCACCTGTAGAGTTCTGAGAAACTGGCATCTAGGAGAAGAGTCGAGATGGCGCATGGGGTGAAACAGGCACTGAAGTCATGACTGCCATGTTGTAGAACATGCTCTGCAACAGGATATTGTGTGTTGCCAGTATACACCCTCTGCCTATGCATGACGTGTCGCTTCACAGGTGGCTCTCCCTTTAATAGTATGTGTTTTTCCAGTTATGCGGCTGGAATAGGTGGCGGCAGGTGGTTGCATAGCCATGTCTTGAAATGGGGACGTGAGCCATAGGATAGGGAGATGGGTGTAGGAGCATAGGGTCTGGGAGGACAATGAAAAGGTATTCTAGGTATGGTGGATTAAATCTCAGACAGAATGAATCTCATTTCAGGGCATGATTTTAGGTAGTCAGTACCTTTTCAAAGTAGCTGATTAATGCATTCAATACCAGGATAATACTGAGTGACAAGTGGTGTGCTCTGAAGTTATTTTTGGAGGGATCAGCAGAACCAGGATTGTATGTGATTGTCTGGGAAATCTGCTTTTGAACTAGACTGTTGGGATAATTACATCTAGTGAATGCTGAGGTGAGAGTGGTGGAGTGTTTCTGTAAAGTGACTGGATCTGAACAAATATACTTCCTTTGAATGCCAAGGTTGTATGGAAGTGAATTTTTGACATGGAAAGGATGGTAGCTGTCAGAATGTAAGCACTATTGTTTGGTAGTAGGTTTAATGTGGACAGAAGTGTGTAGCTGATAGTAGGTGAGGATGAAATCAACCTCAAGTAAAGTGGCATGGGATTTGGAATAGGACCATGTTAAATTAAGTGGGAAAATGTACTTAGAGGTTCTAGGAATTTTAACAGGCCAGACTCACCATGAATCCATATGGCAAAGATGTCATCAATGCATCTAAACCAGACCAGGAGCTGAAGGCTTAATGGATCCCAAGAAAGTCTCTTCCAAGTGACCCATGAAAAGATCGGCATAGGAAGGCGCCATCCTGGTTCCCATGACTGTACCCCTGATCTGTTTATATGTCTGCCCTCAAGTATAGTATTTGGTAAGTACAAAGCTGATTACGGTGAGCGAGAAGGACATCATAGGTTTGAATCAGGTGGGTGTTGACTGAAAAAAATGGTCTGTGGCAGATAGACCAAGTACATGGGGGCTGTTGATGTAGAGGGAGATGGCGTCAATGGTGACAAGCAAGGATGGTGGTGGGAGTGGGATGGGGATGGATTTCAGGTGATCTAGGAAATGGTTGGTATCTTTAATATAGGAGGGAAATCTTTGTTCTGTGGATTGCAGGTGCTGATCAACTAAGGCAGATATACGTTCAGTGGGTGCTTTGAAGGCAGTAACAGTAGGGTGTCCAGAATGATTGGGTTTGTGCATTTAGGAAGACGGTAAAATGTGGGATTGCATGGTTTGGGTGAGGTAAGAAGTTCTATGCATTGACGTGTAAGTCCTTGTGAGGGGCCTGAGGTTTTTAGTTTTTAGGAAGGACTGCATATCAGTTTGAATCACAGGGATGGGATCTTGATGGCAGATGCTGTATGTAGAGATCAGACAGATGGCATAGACCTTCACTAACATAGTCCTGTCAGTCAAGTACCACAGTGATAGACCCTTTGTCTGCTGGGAGGATAATGATTGAGTCATCAGCTTTTAGGGAATGTAGTGCCTGGAGTTCTGCAGAGGATAGGTTAGGGTCATGTTGTAGGGCCCTGAGAAAGGGTTGTGAAGCAATGCTGGAAGTGAGGAATTCTTGGAAGGCTTGTAAGGCATGATTTCAAGTTATTGGTGGTTGATCAAGTTGTGATCGTGGTCAGAACTGTTCAAAGCAGACTTCAAGGTCAGGATTGCTGATGGAAAGGTTTTGGGATTGGGTTGCAAAGTGATATTTCCAGTTGACATTGTGTGTAAAGGAAATTTGGTCCCTCACCAAAGCAGCGTGATTAAATGCAGGTTTAGGCCAGAAATTGAGACCCATGGTTAATACAGATAAGTCAGAAGGAAAGAGCACTTTAGACAAGATGTTGAGAACACTGTACTGTTGTGACCGGTTCTTATGATTGTGAGTTATTAATGGTCTTGGGAGGCAGTGGTGAAGGCTGTGAGACATTGAGGAGGTTGGCCGAGCTCAGTTTGTAGGAGGGGCTGTTTGAGGAGCTGCAGAGGGACAAGAAGGGAAATACCACTGTTGAATTAGTTTAGGAGAAGGTGACATAGCTTTTTGAAATGAACTCTGGCATGTTGTTGCTGTTTGAAGTTGGTTTGGTGGATGATACCATCCAAGGAAACATGAGGGGCAGATAACTAGGTTTTGTAGAAGGAGAGAAGTCTTGTGGAGTGGAAACTGGCAAATAGGTCATAGATCAGTCAGGTAAGTTCAAGAGATTGCTGTATTTGAAATTGTAAAAGAGCCTGGTGTAGAGTAGGATTATGTCCGGAAACAGGGACTTTCAGTGTTAGGCCTTTGGGAGTAACTCCAAGGAACAAGTAGGTTTCAAGAAAAAGAATGGTTTTGAAAGAGCAAAAGCACATTTTCCAAAAGAACGGATGTAATATGTGGTGGGATTCATCATGGCAAGAGAGGACAGTTTGGAGTGTTAGAAATGGTGGGAGTGGCAGAAATGAGAGGCAGAGAGTGGAAAAAGATACAAAAATGGAAGAAAAGCAGGGAAAAAATTTGGAAAAATCAGAAAAACTTTCACAAAAATAGTGAGAACAGACAATGGTTAACAAAAGGCAATAAGTGGTTGAGAATTTCTCGTCAGAAGAGTTGTATATATGAGCAGAAAAACGATTGTAAAAGAAAAATGACCGATTAGGGAAAGTCATGGAAGGACATAAAATTTTAAAAACTGGGCAGATGGAAAGAGAAAGTCACAGCAGATCACGTAAACTACTTTGCTTACAAATAAAGTAATGTAAGAGACAGCAGTAAATGTCGATCAGAGTGGTATAACGAAAAACAAACACACAAAAACATGAAAGAATTGCCTATAAACAGGGTAACTGGAAGGTAGGAAAGAAAACATATGTCAAATTTGCAAATAAATTGGTGAAAGATGATTGGGAGAAGACTATGCAGTGTAGTGAACTGTAGGTAAATTCATAAGTAACAGTGGAATTGTTACTGGTACATGTGAATTCGCAAAGAGCAATGGGCCTCTCTACATGTATGGAAACCGGTACTAGAAAAGATGTAGGGGCAAAGTGTTGATTAATCTGGGTGGTAAGATAAATAAACTATCAGACTACTATCATGAAAGATAGAAAACCGATTCTAGTTTGAACAAGACAATTGACAAACAGGGTTACATAAGAGGGGATGATGGCCACATGGGATAATATAACAACAAAAGTAATCCACTATTGACAATATAATGTAAGTGGATAGATAAAAAAAATCTAATCACCAAGTAGCTGCAGGAGAACACACACACAAAAAGGTTTAACTTCTACAAGCTTTCAGAGCCACTGCCTCCTACTTCTGGCAGAAGAGTTGAAGGAGAAGGAAGAGGGGCAAAGGAAAAGAACTGGAGAGGTTTAGGGAAAAGGGTACAGTTCAAAAAGTCACCCAGAACCCCAGGTCAGGGGAGACCTACTGGATGGGATGAGAAGGAAAGACTGATTGTTGGGGACTGCACCGGACAAGAGTTGAAAATCTGAAAGCTTAAAGGTGGAAGACAGGGTAATACACAATAGAGAGATTACTACTAATACATCGTGTATGGGTTAATAAGAGTGAAAAGCTAAGTCAATTGTATGTAACAGAGGTGAGAGGAGGGACAGTGAAAAACAGACAGGTCAGAAAATGAAATATGTAGAAAACTAAAATGGTGTGAAGAAAGGAGTAGTTACTGCGAAGATATTTTGAGACGGAAGGAATCGATGTAAATTAAGGCCAGGTGGGTGACAAGAACCAAGGTCATGTTGTTGTGCTAGTTCCCACCTGCAGAGTTCTGAGAAACTGGTGTCTGGGAGAAGAATCCAGATGGTGCGTGTGGTGAAACAGGCACCGAGGTCATGGGTATCATATTGTAGAGCATGCTCTGCAACAGAGTGTTGTGTTTTGCCTGTATACACCCTCTGCCTATGTCCATTCATCCTGACTGATAACTGGGTGGTAGTCATATCAATGTAAAAGCCTGAACAATCTTTACATAACAGTTAGTATATGACATGTCATTTCACAGGTGTATCTCCCTTTGATAGTACATGATTTTCCAGTTACAGAGCTGGAGTCGATGATAGCAGGCAGGTGCATAGGGCAAGTCTTCCAGTGGGGATGGTCACAGGGGTAGGAGCCATAGGTTAATTCCTTCCGTCTCAGCATATCTTCACAGTAACTACTCCTTTCTTCACTCCATTTTTTGGTTTTCTACATCTTTCATTTTCTGACCTTTCTATTTTTCACCATCCCACCTCTGTTACATACATGCACTTAGCTTCTCACTCTTATTAACTCGTGCACAATATTTTAGTACTAATCTCTGTCTTGCATATTACCCCGTCTTCCACCTTTAAGCTCTCAGGTTTTCAAATCTCGTCCGGTGCGGTCCCCAACAATCAGACTTCCCTTCTCATCCCATCCAATAGGTCTCCCCTGACCTGGGGTTCTGGGTGACTTTCTTTAACTGTACCCCTTTCCCTAAACCTCTCCAGTTCTTTTCCTTCACCCCTCTTCCTTCCCCTTCAACTCTTCTGCCAGAAGAAGGAGCCATTGGCACCAAAAGCTTGTAAAAGTTAAACCTTTTTGTGTGTGTATTTCCCACCTCAGCTTGGTGAGTAGATTTTTTTATTTATCCATTTACATTATATTGTCAATAATTGACTATTTTCATTGTTATACAACTAAATACTTGGGGATTATAATTACGAATAATTTAACTTGGAATGATCACATAGATAATGCTATAGGGAAAACAAACCAAAGACTATGACTTATTGGAAGAATGCTTGGAGATTACAACAGGCCAACTAAAGAGACTCCACACACCACACTTGTCTGCTGTCTTGTGGAGTGCTGCTGCATGGTGTGGGATCTGCACCAGATGGACTGACAGAGGACACAGAAAAGTGCAAAGAAGGATAGCTTGTTTTGCATTATCACGAACTAGGGGAGGAAGTGCCACAGGCATGATAGATGAATTGTAATGGCAATCATTAAAAAAAGAGGAATTTTTCTTTGTGGCAAGATCTTCTCATGAAATTTCTATCACCGACTGTCTCCTCTGACTGCAAAAATATTTTGCCTTCGCCCACCTACATAGAGAGAAATAATCATCAGAATAAAATAAGAAAAACCAGAGTTAACACAGAGTGATTTAATAGCTTGAAGGTGGTTCAATGAACCCTCTGCCAAGCGTTTAATTGTGAATTGCAGAGAAATTGTGTAGATGTGGATACTTGCAACACAACCTTTTCTCCCATAATCCTCCTGGAGTCAATCTCTGATAACTCACTGTTGCCACACCCTCCAAATAATAGCTATTAGCTTCCCATTCCTCTCTCCTGTCATTGTAGTTGCAATGATGCAAGGCAACAAAATTTTAAATTCTGGGGATAATAGAATCCTTCAAACACACACAACAGAGAATTAAATTTGGAAGTGATTAAAGTATCCAGGAACAGAGCATAATCAGTCAAGGCTAAATAAAACAGGTCTGATGGCTGAAACAACATATAGCAATAGAGGTGTTAAAGGTTTCATAGTATAATTACACTGAGGTGACAAAAGGCATGGGACTTGCACATATACAGAAGGCAGTAGTATTGCATACACAAGAGGGTACCCAGGGTATAAAAGGGTAGTGCATCAGCGGAGCTGTCATTTGTACTCAGGTGATTCTCGTGAAAAGGATTCTGACGTGATTATGGCCTGGCCGCACCACAAGAATTAATAGACATTGGATGGGGTAGTTGGAGCTAGACATATGGGACATTCCATTTCAGAAGCCAATAAGGAATAAAATATTCTGAGATTCACAGTGTCAAGAGAGTGACAAGAATACCAAATTTCAGGCTTTACCTCTCACCACGGAAAACACAGCGGCTTATGATCTTCACATAATGACCAAGAGCAGCAGCGTTTGTGTAGAGTTATCAATGCTAACAGACAAGCAACACTGTATGGAATAACTGCAGAAATCAATGTGGGATATATGACAATTGTATTGTTATTACTGTGCAGCAAAATTTGGCATTAATGTACTATGGCAGCAGATGATTGACATGGGTACCTTTGCTAACAGAATGACATGACTTGCAGCACATCTCCTTGGATCACATCCATATCAGTTGGACCCTAGAAAACTGTAAAACTGTGGCCTAATCAGATGAGTCCCTGTTTCAGTTGGTAAGAGCTGATGGTAGGGTTTGAGTGGGGCACAGATCTCACAAAGCCATGGAGCCAAATTTCAACAAGGCACTGTATACGCTGGTGGTAACTTCATAGAAGTTTAGATTGTGTTTTTTTGGAATGGACTGGGTCCTCTGGTCCAACTGGACCTATCATTGACTAGAAATGGTTATGTTCAGCTACTTGGAGACCATATGCAACCATTCATGGACTTCATGTTTGGGACAATGATGGAATTTTTATGGATGACAATGCTCCATGTCACAGGGCCCACAATTGTTCACAATTGGTTTGAAGAACATTCTGGACAATTTGAATGAATTATTTCGCCACCCTGTGTGCCCAACATGAATCCTATTGAACATATATGGGGCAATATTGAGAGGGCAGTTCACACACAATATCCTGCACTGCACACTTTCCCAATTATGGACAGCTATAGGGGCAGCATGACTCAGTATTTCTGCTGGGGACTTCCTACAGTTTATTGAGTTCATGCCACATTGAGTTGTTGCACTATGCCAGAAAAAAAGAAGTCTGCCACAACATTCAGATGTTTCCCACAATCTTTGTCATCTCAGTGTATATACAGATGTATTCTTTATCCCATAATTGTATCAGAAGGAAATGTTGCCTGAGAAAACTGTAACTTACAAAGAAACAAAATGGCTACCCAATACTTATCTTGAGCAACAGAAATTTCTGTGCTGCCAATGACACATTAAAACATTCTCAGACTTCTTGCTGCATCAAGAATGCTGACTTAGTGTCATGTGACCCATACCCATTCTTTCAGAACACATACTTAAGATGGTTAAGTTCCTCATCGTAAACAGTGTTTGTACTGTGTACCAGTGTATTTAAAGCTGTTTACTTCTGTACTGGATGGTGAAAACACTGGTAAGCAGAACAAAACCTGTTTCCGACTAGGAACACTTGGATTCTGAAATTAATCATCTGAAGTATGTGTTCTGAAAGATAGTCTGTAAATCATGTGATGAAGTCTGCATTCTCCAAGAAAATGAAACATGAAAATGTTGAACATCTATGTGATGAGCCATCAGTTGCATTCCTTCCCTTCTGCGGTGCTACATCCAGCAAAATAGGCAGAGCCCTGGGAAGATGAGGTATCAGATCTATTTTCTGACCTTCAAAGAAGATAAAAAAGATGCTACACTCTGTTATGGACAGTCTCAGGATTCTGAGATTTACAACATCTCCTGTGAATGCACAAGCAATTACAGCGATCTGTCCATCTGCACCATTTCCGACCATTGTGCAGAACATCAACAGCATATTAAAAATCAAGAACTGGAGAAACCTGCAGTTACTGACAGGATGACATAGTTACTAACCAATCAAAACCCATCTTTGGGCTATATAAGGTCATCACAGCAGCAGTTCTGACAGTCCGTTGCTCCTGACAAAGACAGTGGAGGAAATCATTGACAGCTTGAGGTCTGACCCTGAATTAATGCGGCAAGAAGTCCAACAATGTTTTATGCAACAGTATTTTCATGAAAGACTTCATTCTCGACACATTAAAAGTTAAAACTCTATTCCTAATCTTATTAGTTCCTCCCTCATAGACGAAAGAAAGAGAGATAGTTTGAGAAAGAGCTGGTAGGTCATTCAGATCCCAGACAGAAGAACCCACCTGTTGTAGGAATGGAAGGAAACAAATTTGAAGGGGTCAGTGAAGAGGAAGTAGGGCAATAAACACATTATATTGGTAAACACAGTGCCAGACTCAGTCCAAAGATGATGTGCAACAGCATGAGGAAAAAATGTGGATACCCAAAGAGATATGAGAAATCAAAGTAATATCACAATAACAACTAAAAAGAGAGGGGATGAAACAGAATGAGAAGAGGTGGAGGTAATTGAAAAAAGTTAATAAAGGAAATAAAAAACGCAAGGGGGAATTTTATGTTAATGGAGGACAAGTCCAAGTGGGCATCAGGATGCAAGGAAACGTTGGAATGCAAGGTCCAACCACAGAATTCATTGAAGCCAGTATCTGGTGGGGTGATCCAAATAGCCCATGTAGTCCCTTGAGTCTTACTCTCTGCTCTGCTCTACTCTAACTCTACTCTACTCTAACAAACAGTTCTTTGTCCATTTGTGCTCTCATCGAATATGATTGTGGTTATTCCTACATAAAATGTCATCCAGCAATCACATGTAAGCTGGAAAACAACATATGTGGTTTCACATGTTGCTCTGACTTTTATGTTTTAGGATTTACCTGTAGTTGGAATGAAATAAGTGGTAGTGGAAGGGTTTATGGGGTAAGTTTCATAGTGGTAAAATTGCTTGAGTAGAAATTTTGGGGTAGTAATAATGGTCTGAGAATGTCATCTTGTGTTGACAAATATGTTATGGAAGTTTGGATGATGATAAAAGGCTACAGAGGATGCTGTGGAGAGAGAGTCAGGGAAAGAGAAAATGTGATGAGGATAGGATAGCAGGCTGATAGATGCAGCATAGGGAGGATGTGCTGTGGGAGCAAAGGGAGGAGAGGAGAGAAGCAGAGACAGAGAAGGCATGTGCTGATGGGAAAGGAGGGATAGCAGCCATGGGCCATGGGTGAGGCTGGTAAGAGAGTAGGGAAGGGGATAGTGACAGGTAGATATCAGAGACTAGTGAAGGATGAGGCCAGTGGGGGAGAGAGGGAATTGATGACAACAAAAGAATATGTTGCAGGGAGAGTCCCACTTGCACAATTCAGAAAAGGTGGTGTTGATGGGAAGACTCCAGATGGCACAGTCTGTGAAGCCTTCTTTAACTAGCACGTCATGTTGGGCAGCATGCCTGGCAATTAGGTGGTCCAGATGTGTCTTGACCACAGTTCGGTAGTAGGTGGTAGTCCAACTGTCACAAGGCAGGGCCACCTGTGAAAGTCATGTGGTCTACCAACTTAACTTCAACCACTGTGTGGCACTGTATATGGGCAAGGCCATGAACAAGCACTCTCTCTCTCTATCTCTCTCTCTCTCTCTCTCTATCTCTCTCTCTCTCTCTCTGTATAAATGGCTGCTAGCAAACTGTGACCAAGAGGTACATGTGCTACCCAGTTACCAAGCATGCCACCCAAGGCGATGTACTTGGGTTCAACAACTGCTTCACAATCCTTACCTCTACATGCTCTTTCTTGCTCCCTCATACATCCCTTCTTTCCCCTCAGTCCTTTACCCTTCTCTGTTTCTCTTCGCCCCCCCCCCCCCCCCCCAACCTGATGCTGCACCTGGCAGCTCATCATCCTGTTTCCACCACATCCCTGCACACTTCCACATGCAATACTACAGCATCTCCCTTTAGTCCTACCCTGCTATCCCTTTCCCTGCCTCCCCCACACCTTTTCTGGACCACCAATACCCATCCCAGCCAAAATTGCTAAACTCTGTAGCCGGGCCTCAGTGTCTGGAGATGGTAGTGGTCATGTGTGTTTTAGTTGTGAGTGTACTTTTAGATGTGCCTCTCTGCCACCCAATGCTTCCTCTACATATTCTGTAGCAATCTATCTTAATTCATAATTTTACTAAATACATCAACCATGAACAATAAAAGGCTGAATTATCGATCAGTTTATAAATCAGAGATCATAGATGATTTTAAATTGGAGATAAAGGCAAGAGAGGTGTAAAGGAAACCTAAATTTAACATTAAAAAAAATCTACAAAAAAAGTATAGTTACTATTGTTAAGATAGAGAGAAGTTGACAAGATAAGTTGAGCTGAGCCATCAGTTATGTCATGAGGTAATTTTTTTTCCTGAAAGCTGAATAAGAGACTATTAAGTTCAATTTCCTATCATATAGTATGAGATAAGCCTGAGTTACTGCACTCCACAGAAACATGAGCTCCAATCACAGACCTGCCCAGCACATTGAACGCAGAGAGCAGTGGGAAGAGGAGGAAAAGGTAGGTTGCAGTCAGGCACTATTAGTGCATTATAGTCAGTGTGTCAGACTTCCAAGTAGACTTCCTGTATTGCCGCATGTTCACCAGTTTGCTCACAATATGAGCTACGTTTACATAAGATTTACATTCTACATATATTAGGCACACTATGCCGTACATGCACTGGGCAAAAAATAGAAAAGCCAGATTGCTCAATGCAGGCTGGGATTTTATTTACTTTTACATATCAATGCTGTACAAAGTGTTTAATATGTTATTGTACTATTATGTGCTGGAAAAATAAGAAGAAGAAAGGTCTGTTCTATAACACCCAGCTCAAGAACTTATTCCTCAAATCTCAGAATTTACAAGACCTTCTATTTTTAATAAAAAACATTGTATCAAGAACAACATCCTCAATTGCACAGATGTGGTGCTAAAGTGCTTTCAGTATTTTGTGCAGCATATCTGTTCAAACTAGGTGCTACAGTCTGGAGCCAAGCGACCGCTACGGTCGCAGGTTCGAATCCTGCCTCGGGCATGGATGTGTGTGATGTCCTTAGGTTAGTTAGGTTTAATTAGTTCTAAAGTTCTAGGTGAGTGATGACCTCAGAAGTTAAGGTGCATAGTGCTCAGAGCCATTTGAACCATATGAGCCATCTGTTCAAACTATTTTTTTCTGTGATGAAAGTTACCAGGCTCCATCATAAGTAGGGTGTTACAGATTTTAACTAGTGTATCTCTAACATCAGGAGTCACAACAACATGAAACATTGTTTCATATATCTAAAACATTATACAGTCTAAATATGCTTCACTTACAAACAACCTTTAACATTGTTAAATGCTTGTGTGTTAAGTGTAGCAAATAACATCTTTATTTCTCACCACATAGCGGAGATGCTGAGTCACAGGTAGGCACAACAAAAAGAATGTCACAAAATAAGCTTTCGGCCAACAAGGCCTTTGTCAGAAGTAGACAACACACACGCACACAGTGTAGTGTGGCTTCAGCTGCCACAGACTGTGATCGTGTGTGTGTGTGTGTGTGTGTGTTGTCTATTTTTGACAAAGGCCTTGTTGGCTGAAAGCTTGTTTTGTGATAGTCTTTTTGTTGTGGCTATCTGCAACTCAGCATCTTCCCTATGTGGTGAGCAGCAGCTATCCTTTTCATGATATTGTTATATTCCATCCTGGATTTTCCATTGTTTGATTTTACATTTTTATTGCTGATAGTCATATTATCATTAAGCGAAGGATTTATTCTGTTAAGAGATATATCTATTTTATTGGCAAAAGAATAAAAAGTTGAGAGTAAATTCATTGATAAAAACCTTGTTACAAAAATGGCTACAATACTCACTTCCCAGAAGTTGTCGAATTGTATTTTGGAAACATCTTTCCTGGTTTCTCAAATGCCTTGACACTGTTGATATAACCATTGCAGTCACATCCATTTCCAATGGTGCAGTGTTGGGGAAAGCTGGTGCATTGGATAGGCATGGCTGTGGCCCTATGGTGCAAACTCATGTAAGAAGTACATTTCTTGGCCGGGCCTGGTGTAGGAGACCAATTTCGAAAGATGCCTGATTCAGACTTTTGAAATACAGAAGCGTAGGTGATATGGATAGTATAATTGGTAACATATTATGTACTGGTAGTAGGGAGAGTTATCGTGCCTGAAGAGATTACGCATATGGCAGAAATAGTGGGAAAGTACATTTTGAGTACAGGCTTTGCTCATACTCATATCAGAGTCCATATTTTAAAAAAATGTGGATAGCATCCAGAAAAATCTTCATTGGATTTAATTTAGAATGAAAGGTTGCATTACTCTAGGGAATTTGGACTATCACCTGCCTATATTCTGAAGTGTTAGTCAGCAGATGAATGAACAAACTAGTAACAGTGAAGTCCCAGTTGGCTACTATTTAAAAAAAAATGCTTGTAGGTTGCACAGTGTTCTTTATTAATTCAAGAATTCTGTTTTAGGTTGCACATTGTGCAGCCTATAAATGTTTTTTAAGTAGTAGTGATAGAAGGTGCTGTACCACCGTGCTAAGATGGAATGGGATAATTTTAAAGTCCCAATTGAATTTTATTCACTGAAATTAAGTGAGTGAATTGAAGGGAAAGAAATCAGTGAAGATGCAGTGACATTAAATGATATCATATCCAGAAGGGCTCAGCCTTAGTCAGGCTATCTGAGCAAGCCTCAAGGCCTAACTCACACCTTAACTGTCACTGATTTCTGAATACTAACTGTAGAAATTCTTTCATAGCATATGTAGGATTTGGAGGGTTGTAGCTTACCCTGTCATAAGTTTTTTTTTCTTTTCTTTTTTTTATTGGGGGGGGGGGGGGAGAGGGAGGTAATGATCAACAGTCTTCTAACTGACTCGGTGCAGCCCACCACACAGATTCCTCTCCTGTGGTAAGGTCTTCATCTCAGTGAGAACTTGCACCTAACATCCTCAGTTAATTGATATATTTCAGTCTCTGCCTGCCCCTACAGTTTTTACTCTCTACAGCTCCTTCAAGTACCATGGGAAGGAATTATTATTTGATGTTTTAACACATATCCTGCCATCCTGTCCCTCATACCATTCACATTATTATTTGATGTCTTAAGACATGCCCCGCCATCATATCCCTTCTTCTTTTAATGTTTTTGACATGTTTCACTCATGGCTTATTCTGCTGAGGACCACCTCGTTTCCTATAAGTTCACCTAATTTTCAACATCTTTTTACATCATCATGTCTCGTACACTCCAATTCTCTTATTTTTTGGTTTTCACTTCCATCCAATGATATGCTTCAAAAGTACATTATCAGAAATTTCTTCTTCAAACTAAGACTGAAGTCTGATACTGGTAGACTTCTTTTGGCCAGAAATGCCCTGTTAGGCTGTGCTGATCTAGTTTTCATGGCTTCTGTGTTGTGTACAGCATGTGTTATTTTGCAACAATAGAATTCCAGTGCATTATATTCCTCAGTTGCAATATTAAGTTTATTGCTAATCTCATTTCTGATAATTCTCAATACTTTCATCTTTCTTCAGTTTACCCTCCATCCGTAGTGTGTTTTTATTAGACTGTCCATACCATTCAACAACATTCAACATCCCTCACTGATATCCTTTCACCCTGAATTTTAATCCCATCCCTAAACTTTTCTTTTCATTTGTTTCTGTCATTGCTTCTTCAACGTATAGATTGAACAGTAGAAGGAAAAGATTACATCACTGTCTCATACTCTTTCTAATTCAAACATTTCTTGATTGGTCTTCCATAAACCAGCTGAAATAGATTCACCAACATGAAATTAATGGATTTATGGATTTTGTATTTCTTGCTGTTCTCATAGGAGTAAACTCAGTTCATTACTGAAAGCAATTAGAGCTCATTGCAGTTGCAACACACATTTATTCTCAAGTAAAATGGGCAGTACAACACACACAATCAGACATTTAGATCCCTCAAAAGGAGGTCATAGAGAACTATATGCACAACTGTCAGCAGCAGTCATTCCCCATGACTCACTATCCCCAAGTTTCAGTCTCACCTGCTTCCAGGCAGGTGAACACTTGCTGAGCATGGCCTAACTGGCAAGTGGCCCATTCAAAGCAGTTAAGGAAACAGGACAATTAGCTACAACACAGTCTAATGCAAGGCCTACAGGAGAGCTTCAAGCCTGGGCAAAGTGCAATTTCACAGTGTTTCTGCACCAGTGTGCCATCCATGTCGCTATGCATTTCACACAAATGGCTGTGTCATTCTGCAAGATAGAGTTGGTTATCTTCAGAAATGCTGTGCAAAGTTTATTCACCTTCTCTGTCACACACCACACATGAGTGAACAGCATGAAGATTGAGGGCCTGCTCTTGGAGTGCTCTACCATTCATCTCATCTTCTCTTACAGGACTGAAGATCAGATACTAAATAATAGAGTGACTTCAAAAATAAGTTCATTTGGCACATAATGTTGAAGTGGATGATTTTATTGATTGTTGTAAGGCTTAAGGTGGCTGGATTTGATGTGGCAGTGATGCTGATAGTGAATGTGTTGCTTGCTACCTTTCCACTGGTGCTGAAGGTTGACAAGACGTTATCGGTGATTCCAGAGGCACAGATGAATCTTTAAGTTGCAGGGAACCCTGAAGGTGAATAATTGTATCTGCAACTCTACAAAATCAGTATACAATTGTTGCAATAGAAAAAAAATTAACAGATTTCAGTCAGTGGCCTCTTAGTCTCATTGTGGAGATTACTCAATCTTGTGGCAACTCTGCCTCTAATCCATGCCTTTAATCCATGTAGATTGTCCAACAGAGAATGAACTACCCCTTTAGGTGAAATTTCTCAGAATAATTCAATGAATGTGGTCTGCTATTTTTCCATCATCTTCCTATGTATGTCAGTAGGTCAGACTATACTCTGTACATTGCATTCAAGGAACAAATGAGTAGGTGATTGTTCCATTGTGGTGTGTGGGACTTCTCTGTATAGCTGAAGAAATTTATTCAGATTTTCTTGTAATTATTCTGACTTTGCAGACATGACACAATCTTTTGTTATCTGTACATTATATTCTGCTTAACCATTTGTCACTAGATGACAGGGTGCAGTGCGTTTGTGAAATTTTATATCACTTGACTTTAGAAATGTTTTAAATCATGAGGCTTTAACTGTAATACATGTGTTAGGAACCCCATATGAAGCAAAGATGTTGTCCAGTACTGAAATAGTAGAATTTATTGTGGTGAAGTAACTTGCTCTCATCACCAGCTATTTGCTATGGGATTCAATGATGATGATTAACATCATAACTGGAACTAGTCATTCATAATCGGTATGTATCCACTTCTGTGATCCTTTGGGATAGTGGTCTCAATATTTTGGAGGATAATGTACATGTCCTGTGCCCTTGCTCCAAGATTTGGGAACTTGTTCAATAGCAGTGTCAGTACCACAACGGTAATCAAGAAAACAAACAATGTCCATCATTTCAATGATTCCTACATGAGCTGCCTGTATATCATTCAGAATAGCTTTCCATCTGGAGTGCAATGGAATGATGAAAAGAAGCTTAAACAGTAAGCAGTCAGCTACTAATGTATACGTGCCTTCTGGTGGCATGTATCTAATGTATGCCAAGTTCTTTCCTGCCTCTAGCAGTGGTATAGTCTCTTCAAATCCAGCTATTTCCATGTCTCTGAAGTTACATATTCTGCTCCTACTGGCAGTTGTCCAGTTTGACAAAAGTTGACCAAATATATCATGAGCTGTTTCTTCTTTAGGTATGTGTGAATAGCTTTTGTTGTTTTTCATAATGGCACACAAGAGCAATAGTTTTCATTTGTGCTGCACTTTGAATTTGGCATCTAAGTAAAAGTAAGAAAGCTAATCAGCAGAGTTACCCTGCAACTAATGCATAATACAGATAATAATTTCTCTGGCTGTAGAATTTTTGTAATGAAATTATGGTCAATCATATTTTTTATTTGTGTCTTGCTTCTTTATTAAAAAACTAAAGTGTGCCATAAATTCAGTAAGAACAACAGTAGAATGTTACACAGTTATAGAATTTTACCTAGCTTGTATTATCCCACCAACAATGTGTGTCCTAATCTGTTTGCTGCATCTTCTGTCATTGTGTGTGAAGATCAGGTAGTATATAAATTCTGCATTCTAATAAAAATAATGCACACAATTCTTCCAATTTTGATTATGATTTAATGAGGTCCAAATGCTTTTTCACAAAACTTTTATAGTCAAACAACTGAGATGAACTTCTGGCCTGCAGCTTAAACATTTACACTCTGACTAATTGGAACTAATGTTGCCCCAGTGTGAATGCTGCCCTCCAAACATATGCGTGAATGAAGCAATCGAAATTTTATAAGGCATTATTGAAATGATAACATGACCGAATGTGTAATTAAAAAAATTTGCCAGGTATGAGTAGGACTGCACTCTGGGGGTTTTCTAACAGTTTGGGTGACTTAAAGTGTTGAAGTATGTATGTATGCAAACTTTCACGTCTTTAACGAGACACCTTATTTGAGATGTTTGGCCAAACTTTCCTGCTGGCTGGCCTGCTGGTGCAAACTCTCTTTCACTTCTTCTCCAAAGTATGCTGCTAGGTACAGGAATTTCTTAAGACTCTTTCTACTTGTAATAATAATAATAATAATAATAATAATAATAAATAAGTAGCTATAACAATTTTCATTTGCTTCAATAAACAATGTATATTTTAACTTCTGACATTTTACAAATTCCACACTTCACATAAATAAATACTGTTTCATAAACCTCTCATGTCTTCAAGCATTAGGAAGAAAATAAGTTACATATGAGAGAAAGTTGGCTTAAAAACCATGTCCATTCTCAACATGAAACGGAATACATGTCTTCCCTTCACCAAGGCTAAGACAAAAGTTTTTAATGGTTCTTTTCCAACTATTCACATTTCTGTAACAATGGCCAAAACACAACTGGAACAGAGTAGCATAAATACTCCATGGTTGTTCTGTCCACTTTTACTAAACATCCATGGATTGACCGACAAGTACTTGTCGGTGCAGTTCAACGCCGCCAGGAATAAAGAATCTTGACAGTTTTTGTCTGTTATTAACATTGATACTGGGCAGATTTTGGTCCTGGGAATTCCAGGACTTTCAAAACGTTTCAATTTCATAAGAGGCAATCAAAAAGTTTCTGTTTGAGGATGTTGTTGCAGTATATAGACAATGCAGCACAGCCTCAATGTGGGTATACAAGCACCAACATGTAGGGAAGGGATTAGTGTGGCGTTCATGCCTTTCTGATGTGCATGTTGTAACAAACTACAGTGACATTATTACCAGATGTGTCCAAACAGGATCAATGTGCTATTATTCTTTTCTTGGCCACCAAAAGAGAAACACCAGAAGACATCCATTGGAGAATTAAGAATGTGCAGTTAAGACAAAAAAATCCAGGAAAATTGTGACAAGGGGTGCTGCTGCTTCATGATAGCATATATACCCATAAAGCAAATGTCACAATGCAGACATTATGCCAACTCAAGTGGCAGACACTCAAGCACCCACCCTATTGTCCTGGTCTGTCCCCACATGATACATGATCATCATGACTTTGTTACCTATAAGAGGCCTGGAATGGTTGACAATTCCTGCTGGATAAGGATGTGCAGCAGGCAGTTGTGGACTTCTTCATGCAACAGAACACAATGTTTTATTAAACCCATATCTTCAACCCAGTGTTCAATGGGATGATTGCCTCAATGCCCATAGTGGTTTTGCCTGATTGGCATACCAATTCTGGATTGTACGGCCTTTGGATGGAAATATTTTGATCACCCCTTATAAGTTTGAAGGTGAAAAACAAATGACAAAAGAAAGATTTTTTGTGTGATATAATTACAAATTAACAATCTGCTGGTTTTTTTTTTTCTTTACTGGTACTGTGAAACCTTGCTTCTCACTAAATTTCATGATTCCAAGTGAATGAGAAGTACCCTATAGGTTTCAATGAGTGATTTTGTGAGTATCAAAATATATGACATAGCAGTTGTCTTAGAAACTTAAATTTTTTTACATCACCAAGTAACACTAGACCTTACTATGTGATACAAATTTCAACTTTTCCTGAGAAAAATAGTTTTTAAAGTCAGACAGACGGACAACAAAGTAATCATATAAGGGTTCCATTTTTACCAACTGAGGTATGGAACCCTAAAAATTATGAATTCACAAAAAGTTTGATATGGCATTATACTTTACAAGACAATGGAAAATGTCTGACAGGATTACAATTTTCAAACAATGGAAAATCCAGGATGGAATGTAACAGTACCAGAGAAGGAAAGTTGCTACTCACCATATAGCGGAGATGCTAAGTCGCGATAGGCACAACAAAAGCAGTAGACACACACACACACACACACACACACACACACACACAAACGCAACTTGCACACACATCTGCAGTCTCAGAGAGCTGAAACCACACGGCGAACAGCAGCACCAGTGCATGTTGGGAGTGGCGACTGGGTGGGGGTAAGGAGGAGGCTGTGGCGGCGAGGGAAAGAAATAGTATGGCGGGAGTGGCGGACAGTGAAGTGTTACAGTTTAGACAGAGGGCAGGAGAGAAGATGCGGAGGAGGGGAGGGGGTAAGTAGTGAAAAGGAGAGAAATAAAAAGAAATTAAAAGACTGGGTGTGGTGGTGAAATGCCGGCTGTGTAGTGCTGGAATGGGGACAGGGAGGAGGCTGGATGGGTGAGGACAGTGACTAACGAAGGTTGAGGCCAGGAGGGTTACGGGAACGTAGGATGTATTGCAGGGAAAGTTGCCACCTGCGCAATTCAGAAAAGCTGGTGTTGGTGGGAAGGATCCATATGGCACAGGCTGTGAAGGTTGTGAAGCAGTCATTGAGATGAGGGATATCATGTTTGGCCAAACATTATATCTCTCATCTCAGTGACTGCTTCACAGCAACATTGCTTGCACTTGAGAATAACACAATTGTCAGCAGTTATTAACATTAATGAATAAATAGAGTAATGAATCTGAGTATTTATGACTGTAACAAAACATGGATCAATAAGTATATTTGACTTGGAAGTCACAAACTTCAGCATATGCTTCTTGATCCAGTACATTACAATATATGGAACAAAAGAATCTGTATAGGCCAAACAACTATTGATGTCTGCTCCTCAGTCTTCATCTACGCCAATACTCCTCAAGCCACCTGATAGTGTGTGGTGGAGGATACTTCTAATACCTCTAACTGAGCCCCCCTTTCCTTTTCCACTTACAAATGGTGCACGGGAAGAATGATTGTCAGTAAGCCTCAGTATTAGCTCTAATTTCTCAAATTTCCTTGTCAAGGTCATTTTGCAAAATGTATGTGGGAGGAAGTAATAAGTTGTCTAACTCTTCCTGTGCTTCCTGAGTGGGAAGGCATGCCAGTCCCCAGCACAAATCCACCCGGTGAATTAGTGTTGAGGCCCGGTGTACCAGCCAGCCTGTGGATGGCTTTTAAGGTGGTTTTCCATCTGCCTCAGTGAATGCGGGCTGGTTCCCCTTATTCCACCTCAGTTACACTATGTCGGCAATTCCTGTGCAAACATTGTCTCCACATCCGCGCACACCATAATTACTCTGCCATGCAAACATTTGGGATTACACTTGTCTGGCAGGAGACGTTCCCGGGGGTGTCCATGGCCGAACTGCATAATAACTCTGGGTTTGGTGTGGGGTGGGTGGACTGCTGTGACCTGTTTTGGGGTTGTGAACCACTGAGGGTTACGGTGGGACGAAGCCTCTCTGTCATTTCTATGTCCATGGTTCAGTACACAATACACACAATACCCTCTAAAAACTTCAATAGTATACCTCTCCGTGATGCACAACATCTCTCTTGTAGCCTTTGCTAGTGGAATTTGTTGAGCGTCTCTGTAACATTCTCACACCAACTAAACAATCCCATAATGAAACATACCATTTTTCACTGGATCCTCTCTATCTCTTCTTCTATCAGTCTACCTGGTAAGGATCTCAGATTCATGAAAAGTACTCAAGAATCAGTTAAACAAGCACCTTGTAAGCCACTTCATTTGTGAATGAATTACATTTCCTTAAGATTCTTCTTATGAATCTCAGTCTGTCATCCACTTTTCCTTCTGTTTGTTTTATATAGTCATTTCACTTAAAGTCGATGTGGATCTCAGTCTGAGAATATCATTGTTCAGCAATGGTTAATATATAATTGATTAAGACTATTGGGTGTTCTATGTCATCCTAAAGTTGATGTACTAAAACATTACACACTCCTATCTTTCTTACATCTGTTGAAAGTGCGGCACCATAAGGCATCAAAACTTGTGGAGAAATCAGCACATTCTTCACTTTATGTTATGACCTTCAAGCAGGTGTTTTCCATGCAAAGGATCTGTAAGAAATGCTTCTC
Organism: Schistocerca americana; assembly: GCF_021461395.2. Classification (NCBI taxonomy): domain Eukaryota; kingdom Metazoa; phylum Arthropoda; class Insecta; order Orthoptera; family Acrididae; genus Schistocerca; species Schistocerca americana. Next base: position 867,218,572 of record NC_060120.1, on the reverse strand, counting down.
TCAGTGGGCAGCTCCTAGTTGGAACAAAGGAATTGTAGTACATAACTTTGCCTAGGAGTAGCTGTAATTCCTCTTTTGTGGTTGGCTTTAAAATTGCTTCAGTATCCTTGTCTAATTTCTGTATACTATCAAAATCAGTTTTGTGACCCATAAAATGAATGTTTGAAGTGGTGAAGGTAATTTCTTGCAGCTGAGGTGAAATCCATGTGATTGTTCTTTCTAAAGTCTCATAAAAAATTAGCATTATGTTGTTGGATTTCCTTGCAAACAGCAACATTTCATTGAAGAAATTCAGTGCTTCAAGACGACCTCATAGAATGGTTTCGATACAACATTATCAAATAGCAAATGTCTTTTTTTTTTAATTTCTGCCATACTATGAACTCCATTTTCAGGATGAATAAACAATGTATTTTTTAAATTTTAGTGCATCCCAAAATTCTTTGTCTACTGGTAGGTGAGTAAAGACATATTCACATGGCAAAAGATGTCAGCTGTTTACTACCCAGTTGAACAAATGTTCAGTTTTGGAATTACATTCACTTATGTGCTTCAGGGAAAAATAAGTTCACTAGTATGCAAGTTCCCCAGTCATGCTGTCATCACTCAAGGAGACTTCATTGGTCCAATAATCAATTAGGAACATTAAAGTTTTCTGTGTGGTGGACATGGCAAGACATCCTACAGAATCATTATTAAATATATGTTTTCTCTGAAAACTACCTAGAACAGAGAGTTCAGATGCCCACTCATGATGTAAATATATTGGATTTAATAGCTAAAAGTAGCCATGTCTGTTCTAGAATATCCACATTGGAAATGACATCAGTGTTCTACCAGTGAACTGAAATCTGCCTCCTGTATTACCTGTGGCTCAACCTATATGATCATTCCATTTCATATCCCTCCAAATAGTTACACTCATGTATTTGGATGAGTTGACTAGTTTCAGTTGTGATATTTTGATCTTGTAGTCATAGGATGCTACTTTTTTTTCATTTTGTGAACTGCACAATTTTAAATTTCTGAACATTTAAAGCAAATTACATATTTCTGCACACCACGCTGAACACTTATCAAGATCTCACTGAATATATGACCAGATTTTTGAGAAAGTACTTTGTTATAGGTAATGCATCATAAATGCCTGTGTTTTGCTTCATTAATAATAGTTTGGCATATTTTACAATATCATTGGTAATGCAATTTCTGTGCCAGCTGACCACGCAATGCCATTACGGTTCAGCAGGTGGGCTAGGGTAGGGTGGAGGTGGGTAGAGGAAGAAAAAGGCAGGAAGCAGGAAGAGGGGCTGGGGTTGGGAAACTAGTGGTTAGGAGGGAGGCAGTATGAGTGCTGGCTAGGAATGTGGGAGTGAGATGTGGCAGGTGCACAAGCTAGGCACATGATACCTAGGTACCAGGGCCAGTGAGGTGCAGTGCATGATGACAGGTGATGTGGAGGAGTGGACTGGGAGGGGATGAAGAGACAGAGAAATGAGAAAGCTACGATAATGATCGAAGCAGAAGAAATGAATTAAAATTTGTGCTGCAGTCGAGACTCGAATCCGGGTCTTCTTGCTTTCTAGACAGAAATGCTAACCATTACATCACCACAGCACGATGGTCAACATTGCTGCATGAACTACCTTAGTTGAGTGTCCTTCCCAACACAAACTTCTGTTCATATCTTCTGCTTATTTTCCCCTTACATTACGTCCAACACTGGGGTGCTATTCCAATGTTGGAGAGCCCTGGCAATAGTGACAATGTAAGGGAAAATAAGGACAAGATATGTATGGAAGTTTGTTTTGGGGAGGGCACTCAACTTCGGTAGTTCGTGCAGCAATGTTGAGCATCGTGCTGTGGTGGTGTAATGGTTAGCAGTTCTGCCTAGCAATCACAGTCTGCCTTCGGCGTTGTAGTGACTCGGACGTGCCTAGCCCACCAGCCGTGCTGCGTTTAGCGTGATCTTTGTTTACATCTGTGAGGCTTCACATAGCGGTTGTATTGAGTACTACAGATCACGATTGTGCTTTCTTCCCGGAAGGTGACTGTCAAGTTCACATTCGATGCACAATACCTAAGACCAAAAGCACACGAAATTGAGCATTTCATGTGTGAAGTGGTAAAACTAGATCCCTTGGAGCTGATAGGAATTCACCTATCAATAGTGGCCAGCAGCTTGCAGCAGCCTTATTGACCGATCCACTGAAGGTTACCGCTTTAGCCATGCCGATGGGAACATAGGTATGGTTTCTGTTGATCATGCCGGTCTCGGAGTGAGAACGGGACATGTATTCGAACTTCTGTTTGAAGTTCCTGTGGACATGGTTATCGCAGCACTTTGCCCTTACGGCATGGTCCTTAATCATACTGCGGAGAAATGGACCAAACCTGAACTCAACGGAGTGCATGAAATAAGAATTGAACTTCAGAAGCACATACCATCTTATGTGACAATAGGTGGCTGCTGAGCCATCGTTATATAAGATGTCCAACCAAAATCCTGCTCTGGCAGTGGGCAGGTAGGCCATGTCCGAACTGACTGTCTTCAGTGATGTCTGGTACAGCTACCTCGGGACACCCAGCAGCCGCCACAGCAGATGACATCGCTGCCTATTACGTATGTGGAAGCACTACAGAATGACATGGGCAATGCGCATGGCAAGCTGTTGCCCATAGAATCTGCAAGTATTGCCCCCAATCCCACGTCACTGACGGCGCAAATGGCCTTGTCACACCAACAGCCAGATATCCCACAACAGCTGTGGAGCCATGGTCCTACCACACTCCAGTCGAACCCATCTTCAGATATGGAAGCAGATCCACAAGAGGATCACACTGAACAGCATCCCTCAGCAGCTGTGGAAGCTCCACCACGAAAACAGCGGTCAAAGAAACGAAAGAAGAAGACGAGCAACACAACTGAGGCAACGTACAAGACAATGGGAATGATCAAGATTCGTTTCCATTGCCAGGCCAGGATGACATCACATCCACAGTGTCGTTGCTACAAATTGTAGAGAAACCGCCACATCAACGAGATGCAATGGATACAGATATGCAACAGGATGAGGTCCCACCTGCAGATGAATGCCCATCAAGGGCAAGAGTCCTCACCAGTGCATTAGAAGATTGGGCACAAGAAATTGAACAAACTGATGAGATGCATGAGGATGATGTTCAATCGTTGGCTCCCACCAATAACGAGTTGGGAGGGAACATTGCCCATGGCAGCCAATGAGGCTGTGTCATGTGGTCCCGGTCCAGGAAGAATGCCCCGTTGATGGCCAATCAGTAGATGCTTGAAATCCCAGCAGTCCACACCCAATAAGATATCACACATCTACCATATTGATACAGTTAATATCAATGGTATTAGCACCTCAGTAAAGATACAAATGCTGCAAGATATGCTGCGGGCAGCAGACTTCAACATAGTTTTTCTGCAGGAGGTATGAAATGATGCCCCAGTTGAGTTTTACGGTTATGACGTCTATCATTGAACAAGTTATGATGGTAGCGGTGGCACAGCCATACTGTTACGAGAAGGAATAGTGGCGGAGGATGTGGAATACTTACTACCGATCTGTGGTGTTGCCCTGACAATGTCAATGGCATCAACGTTCAGACAATTCAGCACTTAAATGGTGGCTCTGCGTCAAACCAGCTTTATGTAGAACATTCACATGATATGACCAAGATAAGTCACATTGGCAACAGGCGACTTCCAAATTTTATTTCACAGCCCAATGTGATTTGGCGAAACAACCACACTCTGCTGACCATTAGCAGGCTGTCCAACGTATCAAAGCACAACTGCTGCATCTAATGGCAATGATGATGGAAGGAGTTAAAGTACATGAGAGGGTGCTCGATGTATTATGCAACAAACGGCCATCATTCCACTACATACTGAGAGAAAGAAGGCAGCAGCGACATACACATGGGATGTTGAAATGGCTGATGGATTGCGATCCACATTACAGAAGGATATTGCATGTGCTTTTGCTCACCACTACCGCAGTTTCTACCCATAGGACCAGCTGGACAGAACAGGACTGACAGACGTGTTTCGCGAAATGCCAGTGGACGAGCAGCCCACTGAAGTGGGCGGCCTTATGACTGAAATCATCGTAGATGATCTGAACTCTGCCCTAAAGTGTGGTGCATTAAACAAATCCCCTGGACTGAATGGTCTCTCTCTTGATTTCTACTGCACTTTTGCTCCCCTGATGGGATCGACGTGGGTACAGATGTACAATGAACTCTTAACACCTATCTCACATCACCATTCCAAAACCAAGTGGTGGTCATAGACCACAAGACTACCGGCCTTTGACATTATTGAATGGAGACTACAAAATCTTGGCACGTATCCTCCGCCATCCCCTTCAAGCAGCGATAAAGGACAAAATACGTTTAGATCAAACGTGTCTAGGTGGGAAGAGCAATATACACACAGCGCTAGGGGCACACGGGGATGTCATAGCATTGATGTTGATTACGAGGAGTCCTCGCGGCAGTGGATTTCGATCATGCTTTCGACTGAGTGGATCATGTGTTCCTCCGAGGGGTCATGGAACGGATGGGAATCCCCCTCCAGTTTGTGGACACGATCACGAAGTTGATTAATGGTGCAAACTCAAGAATCTTGGTGAATGGTGTTAGCTCCAAACCTATCACCATCCAGCGCTCAGTGCACAAGGTTGCCTCCTTTCAGCCATTTATTTGCAGCCGCTCTTGAACCTGCACTGCACAGCCTCCAATGATGACTTGAAGGTGTCCAACTATGGATTGCATCCTTTCAATGTGGTGCATACGCTGATGACATCGTTCTTTTGGTCAACTCAGGAGACGAAATACAGGCGGCGCTGGATTGGCTCCAGCAATATGGAGCGGTGACGGGTAGTGTTAAGACCCGATGTATGGAAATGGGCAGAGGGCTGCCACCAGGGACAGCAGTGCCCGTTACGAAAGTCCCCAAGTGTTTGGGAGTGGTATTCCATGGAAACATATGATTTACAGTGCTAGATAATTATCGATGGGTATGGTGACATATTCGCACATTGGAACGGCAACATGCACTGCGCACCATAGATACATTTCAGTGTGCACATTATGTCAACATCTACTTGGTACTGAAAATAAGTCAATTGGCACATATACTGCCATTGCCCACCATGATTGCGTCAAGACTACAGTCAGTGTTCAGACATTTCATAAGTGCTGATCTCCTCTTCAAAATCTTCTACAATACCTTGACGCTGCCACGGAGAGGAGGAGGCATTGGACTCATAAATCTGAAGAACGGGTGCATGTGCTGTTTCTTAGTATGATGCAATGCTATTGGAGAACTGAGCATGTCACCTTAATGGGCGCTGCAATCAACGAAGTGGCTCCCCATTCCATGTGCACAATGTAGGACATATCACGGCACCGCTCACACACCATCAGGACTTGTTTGTCGATGACAGTTACATTCAGGACAGTTTGCTGGAGACCAGGCTGCCCACAACAAAAGAAATACATCGAAGTTTGCTTTACCAACAATCTCACAATGTTGCCAAACAGAAGTACCTGGTGATACAGTGGTAGAGAATATAGAGAGCAGTCCATCTTCCCTCTCTCCCTACAAAGGTACACGCATTATGGTATGTAGTGGTGAATGGAAACTTCCCAAACGTCAACAACTGCACTTTATTCATCTGGTCGACATGCCGATATGCCCCCACTGTGCGGTCGTCGACTCCAATGAGCTTGGTTTGTTGCACGGCAATCGACTGTTGGCTTCTAATGAGGAAAATGCTGGCCCTTTTACTGTGTGCAGTGCACACGGCGATCAAAGCTGATGACCTACTGTTCCCGGACAAAGTATACTTTCCCACTGCCAGTACAAACACCGTAAACTGGATAAAGGGGATGGTGACATATTATTTGTATCACACTGATGACAAGAATGTCATAGACTTCTGGCATATACTGCAAGAGCGACATGATATCTTGCAGCGGCTCGTGAAATATAGAACATGTTTTTCTGATTACTTGGGTTCATTATTCACGGACCCTCCTGCTAGTTTGGATGTTCCAGGTATGAGAAGTGAAATGAGGAGATAGCTCAACTCTCAGAACCAACGGTCATGCCTGATGTATTCAGGGGACTTTACATAGTTTTTTAAGTTAACGAGAAGCTGACCTGGGTACATACCATCAGGGCCATTGCAGGGTCCCATTTTATTTTCTTCCTTTTTCTAGTGAACTCTTTAAATCTACCCGGCATTAGAGGCCATTTTTTACATTTGGATGTGTTGAATGGCACCTTTAGTTTCTGTATATTGTGTTTAGCACCTATGAAAGACAATAAAAATCAACAGACACAAAAAACATCTCAATTAAATCCCTTTCATACCTCGGTCCACATTCCCAGGATAGGGAGGGTGGAGACATGGGGGGGAAAAAAAAAAAAAAAAAAAAAAAAAAAAGGTGGAGGGGGGAAAGCAAGAAGACCCGGGTTCGAGTTCCGGCTGCAGCACAAATTTTAATTCATTTCTTCTGCTTCAGTCATTATTGTAGATAATGAAGAGACTTGAATGGCTCAGGGAAAGATTTAATTATAAGAACGAGAAAGCGTTGGATAGAGGATGTGGGGGCAGTAGGGTAGTGGGGATTGAAGACAGGACAATTATGATAGTGATGTCATGTAGTGAAGTATGTGTTGCAACAATAATTTCCATGTATGTACTTCATAAAAACAAGTACTGCAGGGAAGGATCCAGACTGCACAGGTTGTGAAGCAGTCATTGAATTCTAGCATGTTGTGCTCAACAGTGTGCTGTGCCATGGGGTGGTCAACTACGTTCTTGAACACAATTTGGCAGTGACATTCATTCTGGGAGACAGCAGGTAAGTTATCATGCTGACATAAAAAGTATTGCAGAGATTGCATAAGATTTGCTATACAACACAGTTGCTTTTACAGGTGACCCTGCCTCTAATGAGATAGGGTAATCTTGTGGCAGGATGGAATAAGATGTTCTGAGGGGCAAGTCTTTTACCTGGATCTTCCACAGAGATATGAATCCCGGGGAATGTGTCAGGAGAGGGAGTGGTATAGGGATGGGCCATAATTTTGTGTAACTTGTCTGGACAACAGAACACCACCTTGGTGTGGTTGGGAAGGATTTTAGATATTGCATTTGCAGGCATGATGATAGATAATCAAAGCACTGGCAAAGGAGGTTCAGTTGTTCCAGTCCAGGCTGATAATGGGTAATGAGGATGACTATACTTTGTAGCTGTTTCTTGAAGGTGGTATGAGGATCGGGGGTGTGTGAGTATATGGCTCAGGAAATTTGTTTTGAGACAAGGATGGGGGAGGAGGAGTAGTAGTACCTGGCTGTGAAGGCACCTGTGAGACCCTCAGTATACTGGGCAAGCAAGGGAATTCTCATTACTGAAGGTACGTTGTCCACAGGTGGCCAGGCTCTTAAGAGAGGTTTTCCTTATGTGGAAGGAGTATCATCTGTCAGAATGCATGTGTTGTTGGTGGTTATTGGGTTTAATGTGGACAGAGGTATGGAAGTAACCAGGAGGGACATATAGGTCAGTATCCAGGAAGGTAACACATTGATCTGAGGAGGACCAGGTGAAGTGGATTGGAGAAATAGTATTGAGGTTGTGGAGGAATGAAACGGGGTTCTCGGCCGTGAGTCCAGATAATGAAGATGTCATTTGTGAACCTGAAACAGACAAGCTGTGTGGGGCTGTTGGGAGGCTAGGAAGGTTTCTTCTAGATGGCCCTCAGAAAGGTTTTAATAGGCAGGTGTCATGTGGGTGCCATGTCTGTAATACAGATGTGCTTATCTACATTCCCCTCAAATGAGAAGTAGTTGTGTGTGAGGGTACAGTTGGTAAGGCATATGAGGAAAGAGGTAGTGGGGTCAGGAGTTGGAAGACAATGGGAGAGGTAGCATTTGATAGCAGCAAGGCCATGGGCAAGAGGTGAGCTGGAGTATACAGGGTGTTAGAAAGAGGTACGGCCAAACTTTCAGGAAACATTCCTCACACACAAAGAAAGAAAAGATGTTATGCGGACATGTGTCTGGAAACGCTTAATTTCCATGTTAGAGCTCATTTTAGTTTCGTCAGTATGTACTGTACTTCTGTAAAACTTGACATAAACAAACCACTTCTAATTACTTGTTGCCTATGATGGAATAATGACTCATGTAATAGAGCACAACTTATTATCCTCATCTCAATTTGCCTTTCATCAAAGATTCTGCACAAAGAAAGCAATGCAAAACCTTACAAAAGGAATGCCAGAAGAGCTAAGCAAGAAAAGTTATTCAGTTGGTATATTTTGTGACCTTGGATTGTGTGGATCATAAAATTATAATTGACAAATTTCATTAGGCACTGTTTCTACAAAAATATCTGAATACGTAGATTCAGAATTTGTGAAGTTCTGTTAGCTACATGGCAAGTAGCAGTGTTGACTGTAAGGTTGCATGACAAATATGAATGCACTTTAAAAAGGAATAACTATTTACACACAGGTAAATATTTTCTTAGACTAGTGTAATCATGTAAGCTATCAAAAGGTGATAAACAGAAGCTGTTTAGTATAAGTGAGGAAGCAACTGCCTTGTTTAAAAAGCAGCAGTGTTGTTTCTAATTTACTTGATCCGCTTTAGATAACATAAGCATGAAAGCATTAAGCAGCATAGTGATAGTTTATTGCTGAAGGGTGGCACCCAAAATGTGTCACCATTTTGTTTTTGAATAAACACTTTACTGTCAAGACAAACTCAAAGGAACATATACTACCAATAAAAACAATCTGTGGAGAATTGTTTTAACTCAGCACATGCCCATTATGGCCACCATGATTAGCAACTTCCTTCACAAGAACACGGGTGTTAGTGAGAACCCTATGGCACATGTCTTCCATCATTTCACTGCAAGCTTGAAGAATAAGCCATCGGAGCTTCATTTTGGGAAAACTGTTTTCTGTTGGTACACCCAAAAAAAGAAGTCATATGGGTTCAGGTCTGGACTATTTGGGTTTCTTCAAAGAAAAAGGTTGAATAATTCCATGACTGGAAATTGCAACCCACAATGTAGTCTTCGGAGCATAATGTTGTAATTCATGAAGCATTTGTGGATTTTTGGTAGCTCAGTGTATATTTTATTTCTTAACCAGGCCATCCAAATGAAAATTCGCCTGGACTGAAAACCACACATTGTTGAGAGTTTGTTCCCTATCCTCCACTGCTTGTGTTCTGGAGTGAGCTTCTAAACATCTTGTACGGATACATCCAGAGGTCATTTTTAAGAAACCATTGAACAGAGCATCTGGATTGCCAAGTTGCAGTGCTGACTTTCTGCAGGGTTTGCTAGGGCTTATCTGGAGCAACTTGTACCAGTTCAGTAGCCTCAGGCAAACAAATAGGCTTCAGTTTCTTCTAGATGGATCTTATTATAGTATAGATGAATTTCTAAGCCAAAATGCATAATACTTCCTGACTATGCTAAAATCTATTTTTATGGTCTTTATGGCCTAATCATCATTCTTTGTCTATATACAGTGTAATTTAAAACTGACATGTATGTATATCTGTATGTAGAACTGTATATTCATTCAGAAGTCAAGTATGACAACTCATATGTAAGGTTATATGCTAGCATAACTGTTCCTGTTATTTATGTGATAAGAACAATGTACTTGTGCACTAAACAATAATTTGTAAAAATTTGACTCGTTCTATATCCAGAGATATATTCTCATACGAATCTACAGAACTTTAAATAAATAAAGCCAAGATCACTTCACTTCAGCATTGATCCTTCCCATATAAATCGAGCATACAGCATGTGAATGGCTCTCTTGAAAGGGGGCTCATTATGTGTTAAATTGTTGTCAAAACTGCCTTAGACTCACAACATGAAAAAGTAACACAACAGCAGATTTCTGCTGTGTTGTTAGTTGTTCATTGTCAGCCGCGTTGCAAACACTAGTCCCCTAGTGATGGTATCATGAATTGTGCATCATCTCATAACTCATTTGTTTCTCCAAGGACTACTGCTGCTGCTGTTGAGATGCTCAGTGAGATATCCAATGTGACTCAGCTTACATGTGAAACAAATGGTGTCAAATTTCGTGTGCCACCTGTACTTGTCATTTGCCATCTTGATGTGGTCCATAATCCTGAAGGCTCTTCTTCTTGATAGTATCTATGGAATACAATGAATCAATGAGTGCTGGAGCACCTACACATGCTCTGTTATGATTGACACAGTGCCTCTCTCACACCCAGGATCAATCATGACAGTGTTATAGGATGGTCACCCAGATTATCTAACCTTTCTCCTTCAGACTATTATTTGCAGATTTCATCAAAGAGTGAAGCCCACAAACCAACATGCAGACAAGCAATAAATTCATTTTTCAGATTTTTAATGCGTATATGCATTTGCGATTAAAAAGACAGTATCTACAGAATGAGTTTCCACACTGATTTTTAAACTTCCTAGAAGATTAAAATTGTGTGCCTGATTTTGACTTCAAACTGTGACCTTTACCTTTCACAACAGGCACTGTACCTACTGAGCTATTCAAGTGATTCACAACTGGCTCTCGCCCCTATCGTTCTACTAGTTATGCCTTTCTTGCCTTCCAAACTTCACAGAAGTTCTCCTGCATACTTTGCAGGACTAGTGCACCTGAAGAGAGGAGAACTGTATCCACAGAACTAAAGCTATGAGGTGATCATGATTCATTCTTGGGTAGGTGACTCAGTAGAGTACTTGCCCACAAAAGGCAAAGGCTCTAGGTTCAAGTCCTGGTCTGGTACACAGTTGCAATGTGCCAGAAAGTTTCAAGATAATATCTGACTACAGAACCTGAAAAATTCATTGAAATTGGCAGTGGCTGTTTTGAACCTGAGTTACACATAAAAGGGAAATGTCAGTAATATATAATGAGTAATAGTATTTATATACTATTACTTACATTTCTAACTATGTTCAATAGTTGTATTTTAGAAACCATTGAAGATGGTTTGTGTGTGTGTGTGTGTGTGTGTGTGTGTGTGTGTGTGTGTGTGTGTTTGTGTGTGTGAGAGAGAGAGAGAGAGAGAGAGAGAGAGATGTATTTTCTCATTTTCATTACATGGTACCATATTTGAATTTCCATAGTTGTAACAACAACAAACTGTGAAACACTGATAAATGCAGTATATGCAGAACTTAGTTTCTTGACCAGTTTCATCTGTCTGCTGTCTCCATTTTAGATTTTTATGCAACTCAATAGCAAAACATTTTATGATTCAGTTATTTATTACATACAAGGGAAAACACAAGACTAGGCTCAATGCATCATGTGGATTGAAACAAATGGGACAACATTGCATAAAAGAATTTTGGATTATGCATCATATTTGATATCAAGAATGAAACAGTCAATATACTGGAAGATGTCATCAATTATTGTTCATTCTGTTTTTTAGAGCTGGACCAGGAAGAGGAGAATCTGGACGAGGCTGTAATAAAAACAGGGAAAAATTGAAAATAAAATAATTGTATATAGACTGTGAGAAATTTTAAATAAAACAAAATCATGATATTCATAAATATGAATAACAAAATAACATTATCATGTTGGTAAACAAAAGAATTTTAAGTATGTGGGTGCCAGTCATCAAAATTATTGTTTATCAACATCACAACCATACCATAGCGATAGCCTCATCTCTGCTATACTGACTATGTTCCTTCTTCATTTTTCATTTTATCCTTCATGGTTTTGTGAATGCAACTCTGAGGGAATTTTATTGTTTTTCTCTTGCCAGCTGTTGGTTGGTGGAGTCAGTGTCACTGTTTTCACTTATATATAAAAATTGTGATAAGGTATACTTGGGTGAGTGTATTCCCTTCAGATTATAAGAAACTCCTGTCTCACAGTTGCTGATGAATTGAGTAGTAGAAATTAAATGAAGTTGCATAAGTATTTGACATCATCCAGTATAGTTATTTCTTCATTTCAGTCTTGGTTAAAACATTTGTTAATGATCAGTTCCATTTACTGGAATTCTCTTTGCTGAAGATCAGTTTCATCTGGGGCTTCTGCTTTTAATTCTTCCTATGAGGTCCCATTGTCATCAGAAACTGATGCCTTCATTTAATCATTAGTGCACTGAATAGTGATATTTTTGAACTTTGAAAAGAAATGAGTCAGCCATTAGGCAAAGAAAGGTCCACTTCTTACCTGCTTAAAAATTCAAATAAGTGGACTAAAATACCATATAAAAACAAAATTTTCAGCATAAAACAATTGACAGAAAATGAGAACATTGTACAAATGGTGCTATAAAACAAATTTCAAGGTCTTTCCAGGAGTGAAGAGACTGAAGCAATACCAATAAGAGGAAATGGACATTCAAAAGCCACTGTGTTGACAGAATAGTGAAACATCATCTAAATTTAGCAATGGGAAAACCAGTGGCGGTGTGAAGCTGTGCGTATCATCCATTGCACATAATAATGAAATTAATGTGAAAGACACTGTTAACAAAAAAGTACATCACATAAATTGTGCAGATACCCATGTACCAAAGAAAAATAGCAAAATACATGTTCTCGCAGATACCCAAGGTAAAGTAATCGCTGAAATTTTACATAATGCTCACCAAAGACTTGATGTAACTGGCATTGTCAAACCAAGAGTGCCTTTATCTGAAATTCTAAAAAACTCTGAAAGCTCCGTACTGTCTGAAAGCAAGTGTGTTGTGATAGAAGTCACAAACAACATCGACTGTAATGAAAGTAGTTGAGCAATGAGAGTTTTTAAAGACAGACTTAGAAATAACCCAAAAACTATCTTTTTTGTTGTTGCTGTTCTGTGTAGGTATGACTTAATAGAAAAATTGTGTGTTAATATTGAAATCAAAAACACTAATAGAAAACTACGAAAAATTTGTACTTCCTTTCCCAGTGCACCTTTCATACCAGTTGACAGCTCTGTGAGAGAGCACTTTACAAAAGAGATCTGCACAGAAATAGCAAGGTTAAAGATGCCATGTGTTCGGAAACAATGGAAGCCGTTCTATCAACAAGTAAAATAAACAGTATCACAATTCTCATGTCACCAGTGAAAAGTATTGAAAATCCAACCATACCTGTGCAAACAACAGATTATTCAACAGGAACACTACCACAAACTTCAGATGCAGCAACAGTGGAATCTCAAAATGTAGCCATCAAACCTACAAGTGCTGTTCCCCTTGCATTCATCAGCAGCAGTGGCAATAATTTCACTGACTAGTGACCTTCCATCAGTGGCTCAAGACACTTCATCAGCCTTAATCCCTCCACAATGTACAGCAATGTAAGACCCTGCTCCACCTAATGTGTCTCCACCATCATCAGCAGCAACAGAGGCAAGCATAAGAAGTACAAGACCCAAGAAATGCACAACTCTTACAGGATTTTTGGTACCCAGCCTCAGTTCCAGGACTAACTTAAGTCAAAAATCTACAGTTACAATGTCTATAATCTGTAATTCTAATTTACAACAATCAGGACATCAGAGCAAAGAGTTCAGGAAATGACATACTTTGTATTTTTCATCAGAATACAGGGTGTATTAAAAAGAATCATCCTATTTTAAAAATTCAGATATTTATGTGAACAACATCCTGTTGGAAAGAGCAAACTATCAAGTTTTATATGGTTCCTACTAGGTAGCAGTAGTGTGTGCCTATTTCAGTTCTAGTAAAAATGGTGTCGGGACAACAGAAAACATTTTGTGTTCTGCATTTTGTGCAGTGCAAGTCAGTAATAATTGTCCAGAGTGACTTTCATACTGGGTATGGTGTGGATCCTCCCACAGCACAGAGCATTAGACGATGGCATGAACAGTTCCAAGAAACAGATTGTTTGTGTAAAAGCAAACGCCGGTGCGTCCCTGAATGTATGGCACAGATATCGAATACATCTGCCATAGTTTCACAATCTGTTTGCCATGCAGCTTGACAGCTCAGCATGCCCCCTCCCTCCTCCCCCCCCCCCCCCCCCCCCCCATGTTCATCTGGATCTGGCATGTGTTGCATTGACATCTACACATGGAACCATACAAAATTCAGCTACTGAAAGCTCTTTGTGAAGGTGACAAACAAACAACCATTGGAGTTTTGTAATTTTCTTCTTGGCAAGATGGAGGATGACAGGTGTCTTCCACGCTTTGTGTTTAATGGTGAGGCAACATTCCATTTAAATGGAAAGGTGAACTGTCATGATGTGAGATTGTGGGGCATGGAACAACCACATGAAGCTGCACAAGATGAGAGGGACTGTCCAAAATTTAATGTCTATTGTGCAGTTTCATGGGAAAAGGTGTATGGTCCATTTTTCTTTGCTGAGAACACTGTTACAGGAAGCACATATCTCGATGTGCTTGAGAACTTTCTTTTCCCACAGTTTGAGACTGACTGGAATGACTTCATTTACCAACAGGATGGGGCACCACCACACTGGCATCGGGAAGTGTGGGAATTTTTAAATCAAAGAGTTACTTAACGATGGATCGGTCGCACTGGACCAAATGATTCAGCCTTATATTACAGGCCTCCAAGGTCACTGGACCTGACTGTTTGTGGTTATTTCTTGTTGGTGTTTATAAAAGACTCTGTATTTGCCTCCATTCCAACAATAATGAATAAACTGAGACATCGCATAAGAGCAGAGCTATGAGAGCTGTAACTCAAGACATGCTCACTGCAGTTTGGGAACAATTTGAATACCGCATTGACATATCCCATGCAACTCAAGGGGGCCATATTGAGAACCTATGAAGAGGTGTGAAAAAAAACTTTTTGAGTTTCCCGTTCATCAAAAAACAAAATTCATTGTATATGTTTATTAGTTTCAGAAATATAGACGTACCAAATTGGATGATTCTTTTTGATACACTCTGTATATTGTAAACAGTAAAAGCCCTGTCATTCTCAGTTGGGGTACTCCCCAAACTAACATTATATTTGTTGATTTAGTTATGTTAAGAATGACATGTTGATTTCTTTCTGCTAGGAACTCCAGAATCCAGCCACACATCTGGTCCAGTACTTGGTAAGTTCGTATTTGTTACTAAAGAACAGTATGGAACTGTGTCCTTCCTGAAGTCAAGGAACACATTAACCTTGACGCCATTAACTACGGATGTCTCGTGGTCCAACAGAGTGAGCTGAGCTTTGCAAGATCTCTGTTTGCAGAATCCATATTGGTTTTTATAGATAAGATTAGCGTACTCTAAAAACTGCATGATGCATGACAACCAAACATGTTCCATAAGCCAACAACAAACTGATGTCAGTGGTATGAGTCTATAATTGTGTCTTCGTGTGATATTCCCGGCACTGTCATTTTGCGAGGTGTTTGTGGAAAAGAGTAATCTTCTTTGTATTTTCTCTGACTCCTCTATTAATCATATCTGTTCCGGATACGAATGCTTCGCGGGAAGAATGAAATGGAAATGAGCGTTTGGCGAGAGGCCCCTAGCAGGGCAAATCCGGCCGCCTTGGTGCAGGTTTTATTACATTCGACGCCACCTTAGGCGACCTGCGTGCCGGATGCGGATGAAATGATGATGAAGACAACACAACACCCAGTCCCTGAGTGGAGAAAATCTCCGACCAAGCCGGGAATCGAAGCCGGTCCCGTAGGACGGCAATCCGTCACACTGACTACTCAGCTATCGGGGCGGACGCGGGAAGAACGATTGCTGTTAAGCCTCCGTGTGAACTCAAATCTCTCTACTTCTAGTTTCATGGTCTTTGCGCAAGATATACGTAGGAGGAAGCAGTATATTGATTGACTCTTTTAGGTACGTACACTCACGGAACTGTATCCGCACACCAAACCATGATGCAGAATCCCTCTCTAGGAGCGTCTTCCACTAGAGCTGGCTGAGCATCTCCACGACATTACAAATATGACCCGTTTAAAACGATGTGTTGCGTACTATACGCGTGGAAATAACGAATTCAGTCAAAAAGTTCCAATGTTTTGTAAGCTCATATTTTTTCCACAAAGTGGAACTGAATCGAATGCGTTCTAGAAGTGAAGGAAAACGGCATCTGTCTTTGTGCCACTGTGTACTGCCAACTGAGTCTCACAGACGAAGACAGAAAGCGGAGTTCAGTGGGGGGGGAGGGGGGGGAGGATGTCTTAGGGTGTTAATAGAATTATATATGTTACTTGCTTGGGCCGTAGCGTTACGCATGGTTAAACAGCTATTTATAAATAGATGTTAATGCCGAAACTCACTATTGAGGCATATGCACTTTCAGAAAAGCCATCCCTTGTTATATCTTTAAAAGTACATTATAGGTAAAGCTTATTTACAAAATCATCTACATACGGATACAGATATACGAGGGGAATTCAAAAAGTAGAGGCACATTTGTGGAAAGTTGTACTTATTCTGATGATAGAAAACTGAAACATATTAATAGTATTAATAGTAAGACTTATTAAAAACTTTGAGTGTTCGGCTCCACAAATTTAAATTATATGTAAAGTTTTACTCCAGTGCGTGGGAAATAAACATCCCAGGTTGGGATGCATAAACTAAAACCAGAGGAGGGGATGGCCTGATGCAGAGGGGGGAAAATCCCCCCCATCCCCCCCTGCATATTACACTGGTAATATGCACTCCTTCGCTATTAGTTTTGAGACGAAGAACTCGTCGAACCATGTTCGGAGCGTATTTTCATCAGAAAAGGAAGTACCTTGGAAAATGAGGACGCAAGATTAAGTGAATAAGGTGGTAGCGGAATGACTTCCCACCCAAACTCTTGAATAATATTTGTTGCCAGTCTAGCAGAACCTAGGCGCGCGTTATTGTGGAGTAGCATCACTTCCCACAGTCTTCCTGGTCGTTGTTCTTGGACTGCGTCCGCAAGACGTCGCAGTTGTTAACAATAAATGTCAGCTGTGATTGTTACATCTCGGGGGAAGCCATTTGAAATGCACCACACCGTCGCTGTTCCACCAGATCCATGGCATTACCTTTTTTGGATACACGCAGGTCTTTGGAAAGGGAGTTTCTGCTTTGTTTGGACTCAAAAATTCCTTCTTTTCCTTGCGTTAGCAAAAATACACCATTTCTCGTCAGCGGATGCGGGATAGGAACGATCGGTGTTATTCATGAATCGGTTGATGACAAACAGGGTGAGATGCGAGTCGCTAATGTAAATACGATCCTCCTTGAAACGAGGGAACCATTTTCTTGCCGTGCTCTGTCCAGTGGCATTTACCCCCATACACGGCGCAAATGTTTCTGACTGCCTCGGCTGCTGTCTCTATTGAAAACAAACAGAAGAATACGTCGGAAATGTTCTGATTTCTCTACTCCATTTTCTAGCGTCCGCAGCTGCACTCACTATCTCCAAATGATGAAATGACAATACATAAACTCAAAGGCAACAGTGAACTACAAATAAAAAATGACAATCGATAAATAAGCCCTTAGCAATCGGAACACCAACATGCAATATAAAAACGCTTCGAACTTACGCACCAACCTAATATTTTTGGATTAATAAATGAACAGGCAACGTTAACATAAGAATACCTCTGAAGGAGACTCCATCCTAAATGTCTCCCAAAAAAGACTGTCCTAAGTGTGCCTAAAAACTTGCGCTCTCCACTTCTGCTGTCGAGATGCCGCCACAACTGCTGGTAGATTTGCCAATAGGAAATCTTACTTCAGAGATGATGCACTCACTATCCAACATAGTCTGATCATTTTCAGGAAGTTGCAAGTTCGGGTGGATGGTAAGCCACAGTTCTCATATTTTGGGAATAATGTCCAATCGTAGCTTAGCCTCGCTTTCCCGTCTATATCGCACCTGGACAGTATTTTTAATAGCGGCGCCAGCGAGGAGTCGGCAATGTACAAAGCTGGTCCTAACGGTGGAGTTTTGCTCTTCCATTGTTATAAAGCGCTCTTATTGTGCCAAGTGCCCGGAGTTACACGCTTTTACAGCATGACGCCTGGACGCCCCGCCCACAATGCGAGTGGTCAGTGGCAGTTTGGAGACGCTCTACAAAGTACAACGCTACCTCGCGGAAGAGCAGGTGGCGACTGGAGGATCACGCCAACCCAGGCGCCGCCAGTTGAAAAAAAAGTTAATCCCCTTAAATAGAGAAATTGCCAGCCCTCCTGAAGGACCATGGTGAAACGGCCCTCTTCTATACAAAGGCCTGGGGGTGATCAGTACCCCGGACACTGATCTCGCCTCCCTTGCTCCCTGTCCTAATGGCATCCCTTGACTGTCGCTCTGCACTTCTGCATTCTAACTACACAGAGATTCAGTACAGCAAGATATATTAAAATTATTAATGCGGAATCGTAGAAATCGTCACGCATGCCCCTTGAGACCAACACCAACAACAGTAGTTCAAGTATACATGCCGGCAACCGCAAGCAGAATATGAAGAGATAGAGAAAGTATATGAGGATACTGAACGGGTAAATCGGTACGTAAAGGGAGATGAAAACCTAATAGTCATGGCAGATTGGAATGCGGTTGTAGCGAAAGGAGTAGAAGAAAGGGTTATGGGATAATATGGGCTTGGTAGTAGGAATGGGAGAGTAGAAAGTCTAATTGAGTTTGGCAATAAATTTCGGCTAATAACAGCGAATAGTCTGTATCGCAAGAGGAGAAAGTATACTTGGAAGAGGCCGGGAGATACCATAAGACTTCAGTTAGATTACATCATGGTCGGGCAGAGATTTCGAAATCAGATATTGGGTTGTAAGGCTTATACAGGAGCAGATATAGACTCAGACCACAATTTAGTAGTGCTGAGGAGTTGGCTGAAGTTTAAGAGACTAATCGGGAAGTATCAGTGGGCAAAGAAAATGGGATATGGAAGTACTAGAGAATGAAGAGATACTATTGAAGTTACCTGAGGCTATAGATACTGCTATAATGAATAGCTCAGTAGCCAGTGCAGTTGAGCAGAAATGAACATCTCTAAAAAAAGGCACTCACAGAAGTTGGAAAGAAAACATGGATAACAGAAGAAATGCTTCAGCTAATCGACGAAAGAAGGAAGTTCAAAAGAGGCCATCACATAAGTTGGAAAGAAAAACACAGAACAGCGAGGAAAACATGGGTAACAGAAGAAATGCTTCAGCTGATCGACGAAAGAAGGAAGTTCAATAATGTTCAGAGAAATTCAGGAATACAGAGATACAAGTCAGTTAGGAAGGAAGTAAATGGGAAGTGTAGGGAAGCTAAGGTGAACTAACTGAATGAAAAATGCGAAAAAATCGAAAAAGAAATCACTGTCGGGAAGACTGACTCAGCATATAAGATAGCCAAAACAATCTTCGGTAAAATTAAAAGCAAGGGTGGTAACATTAAGAGTGCAATGGGAATTCCACTGTTAAATGTAGAGGAGAAGCCGGATAGGTGGAAAGAGGACATTGAATGCCTGTATGAGGGGGCGGGCTTGTCTGATGGCCTGATAGAAGAAGAAACAGCAATCGATATGGAAGGGATAAGGGTCTAGTATTATAATCAGAATTTTAAACAGCTTTGGAGGAATTAAGTTCAATAAGCAGTAGGGTTAGATAAGAATCCATCGAAATTTTTAAAATCATTGAGGGGAGTGGCAACAAAACGACTATTCACGTTGATGTGTAGAATGTATGACTGGTGATACACCATCAAACTTCCGGAAAACATTATCCGCACACTTCCAAAGATTGCAAGAGCCGATAAGTGCTAGAATTATCGCACAATCAGCTTAACAGTTGATGCATCCAAGTTTCTGACAAGAATGACATACAGAAGAATGGAAAAAATCGAGGATTTGTTAGATGACGATCAGTTTGGCTTTAGGAAAGGCAAAGGCGCCAGAGAGTCGGTTTTGACGTTGCTGTTAATAATGGAAGCGTGACTGAAAAAAAAAGAATCAAGACACGTTCAAAGGATATATCGCCCTGGAAAAAGTGTTCGGCAATGTAAAATGGTGCAAGATGTTAGAAATTCTGAGAAAAATAGGGGTAAGCTGTAGGGAGAGACGTGTAATATATAATATGTACAAGAACCAAGAGGGGACAATAAGAGTGGAAGACCAAGTACGAAATGCTCGGATTGAAAAGGATGTAAGACAGAAATGTAGTCTCGCTTCAACCGGTCAAACTATACATCGAAGAAGCAATGACGGAAACGAAAGAAAGGTTCAAGTGCGGTATTAAAAAAATTCGGGGTGAAATGATATCAATGACAAGATTCGCTGATGACATTGCCATACTCAGTGAAAATGAAGAAGAATTATAGGATCTGCTGGATGTAATGAAGAGTTTCATGGATACAGAATTTGAACTGAGGGTAAACTGAAGAAAGACGAATGTAATAAGAAGTAGCAGAAATGAGAACAGCGAGAAAATTAACATTAGATTTGGAGGTCTCGAAGTAGACGAAGTCAAGGAATTCTGCTATCTAGGCATTAAAATAATCCATGACGGACGGAGCATGGAGAACATAACAAGCAGACGAGCACTGTCAAAGAGGGCATTCCTGGCCAAGAGAAGTCTACTAGTATTAACCGTAGGCCTTAATTTGAGGAAGAAATTTCGGGGAATGTACGTTAGGAGCACAGTATTGTATGGTAGCGAAACACGGACCGTGGGAAAACCGGAACAGTAGCTGGAAGTATTTCAGATGTGGTGCCACAGAAGCATGTTGAAAATTGGGTGGACCGATAAGGTAAGGATTAAGGAGGTTCTCCGCAGAGTTGACAAGGAAAGGAATCAGAAGACCGGTCACTCAAAAGGCAAAGATCCCGTAGGCTCAGTTGTAGTTCATTTAGTTCATTGGTAGGATACTGGAAAAATTCAATCAGTTTTCAAAGGGAATTGCTTACATATCACTCGTGCAACCCGTACTAGATTGTTGCTCAAGTGTGTGGGAACCATACGAAATCGGAATAACGGGATATCTGAGTGTAAATAAGGAAGGGCAGCATGAACGCTCTCAGGTTTGTTTGCCTTAAGTAAGAGCGTTACTGAGATGGTGCAAAATTAGAACTGGCAGACGCTTAAAGATAAGTTGCCAATTATCCCGAGAAAGCCTACTTATACAATTTCAAGGAAAGCTGTTAACCCAATCGCATCAAATGACGAGCTGAAGTCGCATAAAGTTGCTATGACATTTAAATGACGAGTTCAATTTCCAAATGCGCGCATCGCTATATGAATGCACGGAGTTCAATTTCTAGCTAATAGACGCTTCTCAAATGTATTCTAAAACGTAGCACAGATCATGTGTATCAAATGGTAACAGATCTTATTGAACAACCAACATGACGAAGAGTATTTTAGTCGCAATGATGCGGAGGATTTACGGAATCGTATTGATAGGGTTTTCAATAGTGAGAATGAAGTAAGTGATTTGTCTTTCAGTTATTCAGACTCTGAAGAACGGCAAGCTGTAGTTGAACATGAACCTGTTTCTGAAAGCAGTTATGAATGTGACGGCAATGCAGAGTGTGCACTGGCCCGTTCAAAACGGTTTTATATTACGACGCTACAAACAAAAGTGAAGGAGACGAACAAAATTGATGATAAACCCCCATATTTTGCCCTTCAGCGTTTACTGTGGGGCTTGTGAAGATTTGTTGAATAAATATAAAGCACAACTAGCATCTGAACTACATAGATTCTTAGAATAATGGAATGTATCCGAGTATTCTGTTCGTGGGCGACCTTCAGCGAGTACCCCCCCCCCCCCCCCCCCCCCCCCCCAGATGAGACTTTAGACAAAAACACGGACACTTTCTACTGCAAATACCCCAAACTGAGAGGACAAAAAGTCACAAAAGTATGTTGTGTGCTACTCAAGACGAAAAAGAAATGAATGTGCATGACTGTGTAAAAAGTGTGGTATTACTCTCCATGTAGAAGACTTTCTTGACATCTAACAACCCAACAATCATACGAGTTAATGTGTAAGAGAATCATACTAGCTGATACGTGTTAAATCTGATTTCTCAGCAACCAGAAGCGGTATTTAAATACGATTTCATTGGTTAAGAGAGGAATCAAGGACTACAGTAATAACGCCCAAGGTAGCGCTCCCGCAGAGACGACAAAGACTGATTAGATTGATTACAGCGCACACAAAGGGCTTTCAGCAATCATTCTTCCCGTGATCCGTACGTGAATTTCGGAAAAAAAGCCTTAGTACATGGTACAGTGGGGATCGCCATGTACCATTCTCTTTGTAGTACTTTGCAGAGTATTGATGTAGATGTAGATGTAGATGTTTTCCATGGATTCCACTCCGTCTGGTCGTTTGCCTTACGGGCGTGCACAGGTGAATCAACAATATCGCTCGATTTTCTAGGGTACCGCCACGTCGTCGATTTTAGACCACCAATGATATAGACTGCGCATTATGTCACTATAGTAAAATAAAAATCTCGACTGGTGACAGCACCCATTTGCAGGAAACTTCTGGAACACTGTTCAATTTGTCTTTGTTTTAACTGTAACATTTTCAGAAAATGTGCCTTTGTTACAATGGTGAAATCTTTTGCTGCGATTGGTTGCACCGAAAGATACGTGAAAGGAAGTAATATTTATTCCAGTGCTAAAGTTAAAAGTTTTAAAAAATGTGAGAAACTTTTTTGGGATTAAGTTAGTGAATTTACAGACTGAAGCTAAGACCGAGATGGTCGCCGAACAGATACAAATGACCGTCTATTTGAGAGTATTTATTTGTGTTGAAATGTTATGAACTGAATGGCAGGAGTCATTATATATGTAACTTCCTAGCGGATTAAAACTGTGTGTCCCGAGTTCGAGTCTCGGTCCCGCACACAGTTTTAATCTGCCAGGAAGTTTCATATCAGCGCACACTCCGCTGTAGAGTAAAAATTTCATTCTAGAAACATCCCCCAGGCTGTGGCTAAGCCATGTCTCCGCAATATCCTTTCTTTCAGGAGTGCTAGTACTGCAAGGTTCGCAGGAGAGCTTCTGGAAAGTTTGGAAGGTAGGAGACGAGGTACTGGCAGAAGTAGAGCTGTGAGGACGGGGCGTGAGTCGTGCTTGGATAGCTCAGTTGGTAGAGCACTTGCCCGCGAAAGGCAAAAGAAGTAGAGCTGTGAGGACGGGGCGTGAGTCGTGCTTAGATAGCTCAGTTGGTAGAGCACTTGCCCGCGAAAGGCAAAGGTCCCGAGTTCGAGTCTCGGTCCGGCACACAGTTTTAATCTGCCAGGAAGTTTCATATCAGCGCACACTCCGCTGTAGAGTGAAAATTTCACTCTAGATTATATATGTACATCGTAAAAATATGTGCGGAGGTTTATGAGATGTTAATTTCAAGGTCTTTCCTTTCTTCTGTTAACTTCGTAACTTGTTTTTATTTTATCTCAAAACTGATTATAGGTCCCTCACTGATGAAGTAAGAAGAAAAGGTTGCATCCTTACTTTGAACAAGAAGAATTTTTAGCCAAACGGCTAAGTAGCAAAGATATTTCAGAATCCTTGTAGAGCTATTTTCGTGAGTTGAAAGATTGTATGTTTTTCGTCATCTGTAAAACTCCATGAATGACGAAGAGTTTGAGAAGACAGAATGCTAATATTCAACTTACTAAAGATTTTTCTCTACGATCATTGTTTTCTAATATATTATGCTTCTTACAGGTGGGTCTACATCTACATCTACGTACATACTCCGCAATCCACCATACGGTGCGTGGCGGAGGGTACCTCGTACCACAACTAGTATCTTCTCTCCCTGTTCCACTCCCAAACAGAAAGAGGGAAAAATGACTGCCTATATGCCTCTTATCTTATCTTTGTGGTCTTTTCGCGAAATATAAGTTGGCGGCAGTAAAATTGTACTGCAGTCAGCCTCAAATGCTGGTTCTCTAAATTTCCTCAGTAGAACTTCACGAAAAGAACGCCTCCTTTCCTCCAGAGACTCCCACCCGAATTCCTGAAGCATTTCCGTCACACTCGCGTGGTGATCAAACCTACCAGTAACAAATCTAGCAGCCCGCCTCTGAATTGCTTCTATGTCCTCACTCAATCCGACCTGATAGGGACCCCAAACGCTCGAGCAGTACTCAAGAATAGGTCGTATTAGTGTTTTATAAGCGGTCTCCTTTACAGATGAACCACATCTTCCCAAAATTCTACCAATGAACCGAAGACGACTATCCGCCTTCCCCACAACTGCCATTACATGCTTGTCCCACTTCATATCGCTCTGCAATGTTACGCCCAAATATTTTATCGATGTGACTGTGTCAAGCGCTACACTATTAACGGAGTATTCAAACATTACGGGATTCTTTTTCCTATTCACTTGCATTAATTTACATTTATCTACACTCCTGGAAATGGAAAAAAGAACACATTGACACCGGTGTGTCAGACCCACCATACTTGCTCCGGACACTGCGAGAGGGCTGTACAAGCAATGATCACACGCACGGCACAGCGGACACACCAGGAACCGCGGTATGGGCCGTCGAATGGCGCTAGCTGCGCAGCATTTGTGCACCGCCGCCGTCAGCGTCAGCCAGTTTGCCGTGGCATACGGAGCTCCATCGCAGTCTTAAACACTGGTAGCATGCCGCGACAGCGTGGACGTGAACCGTATGTGCAGTTGACGGACTTTGAGCGAGGGCGTATAGTGGGCATGCGGGAGGCCGGTTGGACGTACCGCCGAATTGCTGAACACGTGGGGCGTGAGGTCTCCACAGTACATCGATGTTGTCGCCAGTGGTCGGCGGAAGGTGCACGTGCCCGTCGACCTGGGACCGGACCGCAGCGACGCACGGATGCACGCCAAGACCGTAGGATCCTACGCAGTGCCGTAGGGGACCGCACCGCCACTTCCCAGCAAATTAGGGACACTGTTGCTCCTGGGGTATCGGCGAGGACCATTCGCAACCGTCTCCATGAAGCTGGGCTACGGTCCCGCACACCGTTAGGCCGTCTTCCACTCACGCCCCAACATCGTGCAGCCCGCCTCCAGTGGTGTCGCGACAGGCGTGAATGGAGGGACGAATGGAAACGTGTCGTCTTCAGCGATGAGAGTCGCTTCTGCCTTGGTGCCAGTGATGGTCGTATGCGTGTTTGGCGCCGTGCAGGTGAGCGCCACAATCAGGACTGCATACGACCGAGGCACACAGGGCCAACACCCGGCATCATGGTGTGGGGAGCGATCTCCTACACTGGCCGTACACCACTGGTAATCGTCGAGGGGACACTGAATAGTGCACGGTACATCCAAACCGTCATCGAACCCATCGTTCTACCATTCCTAGACCGGCAAGGGAACTTGCTGTTCCAACAGGACAATGCGCGTCCGCATGTATCCCGTGCCACCCAACGTGCTCTAGAAGGTGTAAGTCAACTACCCTGGCCAGCAAGATCTCCAGATCTGTCCCTCATTGAGCATGTTTGGGACTGGATGAAGCGTCGTCTCACGCGGTCTGCACGTCCAGCACGAACGCTGGTCCAACTGAGGCGCCAGGTGGAAATGGCATGGCAAGCCGCTCCACAGGACTACATCCAGCATCTCTACGATCGTCTCCATGGGAGAATAGCAGCCTGCATTGCTGCGAAAGGTGGATATACACTGTACTAGTGCCGACATTGTGCATGCTCTGTTGCCTGTGTCTCTGTGCCTGTGGTTCTGTCAGTGTGATCATGTGATGTATCTGACCCCAGGAATGTGTCAATAAAGTTTCCCCTTCCTGGGACAATGAATTCACGGTGTTCTTATTTCAATTTCCAGGAGTGTATATTTAGAGTTAGCTGCCATTCTTTACACCAATCACAAATCCTGTCCAAGTCATCTTGTATCCTCCTACAGTCACTCAACGACGACACCTTCCCGTACACCACAGTATCATCAGCAAACAGCCGCACATTGCTATCCACCCTATCCAAAAGATCATTTATGTAGATAGAAAACAACAGCGGACCTACCTACCACACTTCCCTGGGGCACTCCAGACGATACCCTCACCTCCGATGAACACTCACCATCGAGGACAACGTACTGGGTTCTATTACTTAAGAAGTCTTCGAGCCACTCACATATTTGACAACCAATCCCATATGCTCGTACCTTAGTATGTCGATATAATTTCAATATCTGTACTGCATTAAACAAAAGTCATACAACAAAGAAGGTTATTTTATGTTGTTGTTGTGATCTTCAGTCCAGAGACTGGTTTGATGCAGCTCTCCATGCTACTCTATCCTGTGAAAGCTTCTTCATCTCCCAGTACCTACTGCAATCTACATCCTTCGGAATCCGCTTACTGTATTCATCTCTTGGTCTCCCTCTACGATTTTTACCCTCCACACTGCCCTCCAGTACTAAATTGGTGATCCCCTGATGCCTCAGATCTTGTCCTACCAACCGATCCCTTCTTCTAGTCAAGTTGTGCCACAAATTTCTCTTCTCCCCAATTCTATTCAATACCTCCTCGTTAGTTATTTGGTCTACCCATCAGCATTCTTCTGTAGCACCACATTTCGAAAGCTCTTCTTGCTTAAACTATTTTATTTAAAAACCGGAATCATGTAGAGAAATTAACGTCAGTTCCTATAAAATCTTAATAAAACGTCTGACTCTTACACTGATAGGCCAAAACTTATGACCACTGCTCGTCGCGACGCTGGATGTCATCTGGTGGCGTTGCAGGCACGTGACGCGGTAACAAAAGTATGTAATCGGAACAGATAGGGACGGGGGATCACCATAACGAAGACACGGGCAGCAAATGGGAAAATCCATTGAGATAAGCGACTCTGGCAAAGGGCAGGTTATTATTACGCAGAGCCTTTGAACGAGTATCTCGAAAATGGCGAAGCTGGTCGAATCTTCACGTGCTGCTGTCGTGAGCGTCTATGGGAAGAGGCAGGAGGAGCGTGAAACAAACACTAGGCGCTAAATGGTTTGACGTCTACGACTCTTCACAGGACGTGGGCTTCGGAGGCTTGTCTGCTCTGTAAAGTAGACACAATGCTGGTGCACGGACAAGTGTTTCGGAGCACGCCATACATCGTTCGTTGTTGAACATGGAGCTCCGCAGCAGACAACCCCTGTTAACCAACTACGACGTCAGTTACGATTGCAGTGGGTATGGGACCATCGGGATTCGACTGTCGATCAATTGAAACGTGTTTACTCTTGGGGTGGACCTCATTTTTGCTGTACTAGGTCGATGGTCGTCTCCACAAAAGCATCGAAGTGAACGGCGACTCGAAACGTGCAACGCGCCACGGACGCAGCCTGGTGGACGCTATATTATGCTATGGGAGACGTTCTCCTGCGCTTGCATGGGACCTGTTGTAGTAATCGAAGATACTGCGAACCACCTGCATCCCTTCACGCTTGATGTCTTCCCGACAGAAACGTCATTTTTTAGAATTATAACTGGGGAGCATTGTAGTGAACTCACGTTGATATCTCAGCGACCAAATTGGTCTGATGGGTTCCAACCCATTTGGGTGACTATCGGGCACCATCACCGCGGACGCAAATCGCCCGTTATTTACTCGAGTTGCATGACGTGTGCGTAGTTATCTAATGCCACATCTCCACAAACCTACGATCACACTGTCGGATCCCTGATAGGCAGAATCAGTGATTCATTTTGTTCCAAAGATAGACAAACGAGCTATTAATCAGGTGATAATAATGTTTTGGCTCACCAGTGCATTGTTGAGGAATCGTGATAAAGCTAAATGCTTCCTTACGTAAATTGAAAGGGGAGGGGGGAGAAAGGAAAGGAAAGGAAAGGAAAGGAAAGGAAAGGAAAGGGATTATTGATATCAGATGCATCAGGACGTTGTTCAACATCAGCGGCGACGAGTGAAAATGTGTGCTGGACCGGGATTCGAATCCAGGATCTCCTGCTTACTAAGCGGTTGCATTAACCACTGCGCCGTCCGGACGCAGTGCTCATCGCGCATGCGTGGACTATCTCACGATACGTCTCGGCGGACCGATAATCCCACCGAGCGCCACTTGTCTGCAGTCCCTACCCATGTCCTCCGTGTCCACAACTCGTGATCTAGTGGCTGGCGTTGCTGTCTCTGGATCACGGGATCCCGGATCCGATTCCCAGCCGGGTTGGGGATTTTCTCTGCCCGGGAACTGGGTGTTTGTGTTATCATCATCATCATTCTTGACAGTGGCTAAATTTGACTGAGTAATGAAATTGGACTGCATGAAAGAGTGGAACTTCTTATGGGCGCTGATGACCGCGCAGTTGAGTGCCCAACAAAACAAAACATCATCATCATCATCATCATCATCATGTATTCCATGCTCGCTACTAAGTGACTCCCACAGGGGGCCGGACGTAATTATGCAACCGCACTGAATGTAGTGTGCATGCATTGCCCATCGAGGTGCATCAGTTATATGAATGCTTCCTGCAAAACTGGTATTTCGTCTTCTGCTCCTGTGGGTGCGATGCACCAAATGACTCACAAGCCAACAAAAACAGCAATTTACTGAAGAACTGTAACTCTAACGATTAGAAAAAGAACGAGTTATCAGTAGAACGTTTCAAACTGTTTATCACTTTTTCATATGACCACATGTAAAAACGGTAATACTGGAAATATCGTTGGTCTAGTGGCTAGCTTTGCTGTCTCTGGATCACGGTCCCGGGTTCGATTCCCAGCCGGGTTGGGGAGTTTCTCAGCCTGGCGACTGGGTGTTCGTGTTATCATCATCATCATTCTTGACAGTGGCTAAATGTGACTGAGTGAAGAAATTGGACTGAGTGACAAATTGGTACTTTATATGGGCGCTGATGATCCCGCAGTCGAGCGCCCAACAAAACCAAACATCATCAACATGTCCTCCATGCTCGCTACTAAGAGATTCCCACGGGAGGTCGGACGTAATTATGCAACCGCACTGTATGTGGTGGATCCATTGCCCATCGAGATGAATAAGTTATATGAATGCTTCCTGCAAAACTAGTATTTCGTCTTCTACTCCTGTGGGAGCGATGCACTAAATGACTCACAAGCCAACAAAAACAGCAATTTACAGAAGAACTGTAACTCTAACATTTGTAAAAAGAACGAGTAATCAGTATAATGTTTCAAACTGTTTATCACTTTTTCATATGATCACTTGTAATAACGGTAAGCATCAGATTAACACTGGAAATATAGGAGAAATTAGGTTAACTGTATTGCTACATGCAAGTCGTTTAATTGTTAAAATAAATGCTTTATTTCAGCTATGAAGGAGAAAAATTCTAAGTGTGAGCTAGACTTCGGATAGTCATATGAATTATACGTTGGTTTCAACGTTTAACACGGTACAGGCAGCGGTGCGCGCGGTCTGTGTGTGTCAGAGATCAGAAATGAGCTCCGCATACTCGCTTCAAACTCGCCAGTGAGTCCTGTGACGACATCCCTAAACTCGCCTTCTCCGTCTGCCCGTAAACTCTTGAGTCTCCGCCGCAGCCAACTCGTCGCCTGCATTTGTTGTGGACTCAGCCCGCGAAGGAAGGCGAGTGAGTACACAGGTTCCCAAGTACAACGGCGGACTGGCGGTATTCCCGCTACACACGCAACCGTTTGGAAAGAAATTTCCGCCATTAAACTGTAAATTGCTATTTACTTATTTCACAGAATCGTGATTTCCGCTTTACAGACATTCTCAAGTGCAAGCTGAAATGTCACAAAATGTTCGACGTGCTTCAATGACAGAAGCGAGTTATACAGGGTGTTACAAAAAGGTACGGCCAAACTTTCAGGAAACATTCCTCACACACAAAGAAAGAAAATATGTTATGTGGACATGTGTCCGGAAACGCTTACTTTCCATGTTAGAGCTCATTTTATTACTTCTCTTCAAAAGACATTAATCATGGAATGGAAACACACAGCAACAGAACGTACCAGCGTG
This sequence comes from Schistocerca americana, assembly GCF_021461395.2. NCBI lineage: Eukaryota > Metazoa > Arthropoda > Insecta > Orthoptera > Acrididae > Schistocerca > Schistocerca americana. The sequence continues at coordinate 867,188,588 of NC_060120.1, read as the reverse complement.
ACTTCAAACACTTTGTTACAGGAAATGTTCAAAATGTCCTCCGTTAGCGAGGATACATGCATCCACCCTCCGTCGCATGGAATCCCTGATGCGCTGATGCAGCCCTGGAGAATGGCGTATTGTATCACAGCCGTCCACAATACGAGCACGAAGAGTCTCTACATTTGGTACCGGGGTTGCGTAGTCAAGAGCTTTCAAATGTCCCCATAAATGAAAGTCAAGAGGGTTGAGGTCAGGAGAGCATGGAGGCCATGGAATTGGTCCACCTCATCAATCCATCGGTCACCGAATCTGTTGAGAAGTGTACGAACACTTCGACTGAAATGTGCAGGAGCTCCATCGTGCACGAACCACATGTTTTATCGTACTTGTAAAGGCACATGCTCTAGCAGCACAGGTAGAGTATCCCGTATGAAATGATGATAACGTGCTCCATTGAGCGTAGGTGGAAGAACATACTGACGAAACTAAAATGAGCTCTAACATGGAAATTAAGCGTTTCCGGACACATGTCCACATAACATCTTTTCTTTATTTGTGTGTGAGGAATGTTTCCTGAAAGTTTGGCCGTACCTTTTTGTAACACCCTGTATACCAATGTAACGACTGATCGGTTAGCGGTTGATATTGTTCGGTTTATGTACACATTTGTATGGATAAAACTTTTTAAATTTATTCTAATATTTAATATCTATTCATACAATGTCTAACAGTTACGCTGACATATACACACTTCCGAGGCGTTACCGAGTCAGTAACGATAGTATCAGCAAACATGAAATGAGGATGAAGTGCAATCTCTAAATGGTGATTAATTATTAAAATAAATTACAGAAATGACGAATAAGCTACACAACTCGCTATTAGCTTATAAACACAAGTTGCAATAACCAGATCAATACAAAAATAGCGCACTTTTTTGTCCCGGAGATATAACAGTGTCTTTGCTCTATGCTCCGTTTTCGTCTGACGTAGCACGTATGTTTTCTCACGGTAGAGGTGGAATAAACAAGAATACAACCGTTTTGTATGTTTTTCGTCTGAACGGCGGACTATAGCTTGAAACTTATTCCTGATATCACTCATCCTCTTATGGAACACATTTGCAGTTGTGTACATTGCATCAATTAATATTTTTGGAAGTTTGTCGTAAGGCCTTATGGGACCAAACTGCAGAGGTCATCAGTCCCTAAGCTTACACACTACTTAAACTAACTTACGCCCAGGACAACACACACACATGCCCGAGGGAGGACTCGAACCTCCGACGGGGGGGAGCCGCGCGGACCGTGACAAGGCGCCTCAGAATGCTCGGCTACCCCACGCGGCCAGTTAATATTCGTCTCATAAAACACAGCTTTGTTAAAGACCATATGATCCCGACTATCGGTCATTTCGCCTTAGGCTGCGGTCACAGTGGCTCCGATGTCGGTGGATTCCACCGACGACCGACAACGGCCGGACACGGCCGAACTTTTCAAATAGGTACGTGACTACGTGCGTGGTCACTCTACAGCCGATATCTCGCGAACGTACAGATTTCGGACGATAATCGATGAAATTCAAATTTTTTTTTTCAGTCAAACTGACCGACGTTCTCGCACACGAAATATGGAGCATGGGAAACTGATAAGTTTAGTCCCAGAAAGAGAGCGTTTGTGGCATCCTGGGGATGAAAATATCACAATCAGGATATAGTTTGGAGTCTATGGACCGAAATCGCAAGTTTATTCAAAACCTCAAATAGGCAAAATCTTTATTGGAAACTAGGCATAGGTAATAACCTCAAAAAGGTATTTGTTCAAGTGAAAAGGGTGTCGTATCTTATATGCTTTTTTGTAATAGGTTGTCATAAGTTGTCTATAAATTATTATTACTGCTTACGGGCGTTTTTGTACCAGTAGGGTAGTGATTCTGTTAATATGATGTGGTTTCTAAATGTGGTGTACTTTTAAGTGCTTTAAGTTTTCAGAGTATCTTATAGCTGCACTTTGTGATTTCTTGCACTCGTGTGCTAAATGACAGTCATTGAAGGTTAATTGACATACGTCTGCACAACTTTAAATAAAATAGCGAAACGTAGTGTTTGTAATTTACTTTCAGGGTTACCACGAATTATCTCGAGTATGTAACAAAACGTTTCTCCCGTCTCGTAAGTTATTAAAACTTCTCTGGTTATTCCGATAACTGAGGACAGGGCGTGTAGTACTCGCCACGTTCATTCCGAGACAGGAAAGATCATTCACATGCATTCGGCGTCTCTTCAGTAGCAGAAGCTGCTATAGAGCACTCGTATCGAAGCAAAGAGGCGTCGTGGTATCCACCCCACCCTATGAGGTTAAAATTTAGCCTAGATCATACATAGAATAGATTCTAACCTAACGTAACCTCCTTGAACCTGCCAGAAACTGACGAAGGAGATCGGACGCACTATGATCATGCTGTCGGCCGATGTTATAGGGCGACCTCTGGCGACGGTGTTTGACGACCGTTGTCGGTGCCACTGTAAATGCATCCTTTTCAGTGCTACTTTACAGCAGCAAGATCGTGTTCTCATCTTCCTTACCGACAGTAAGTCGCGAGTAGCCTTACATTGCTGCATGCTTCAGTGAGACTGCGAGTCGACGAGCAGGAAGGGACCACAGCACCACAATTATCGGACTCGTCATAGTCCCAGAACAACAGCGGGAACAAACGAAGCCCGTTAACAGTGATTCAACAGCGGCGCCTTGATTCGTTAAGTATACAACCCGCAACATTTGTTAGTACCAGCCCCGTTTCTGATTTCTAATACTACGGTCGGTATTACATTATCAAATTTTTTTGTCCAATATCTTTGTCAAATATCTTTGACAAAGAAATTTGATGGTGTAATAGGGAACTTTGTCAATTGTCGTCAAATATTTGATCAAATCTAGGACCTCGCTGTAGATTTGATCAAAGAAGTTGCTTGTCTTCTGTTCACTGCAATGTGACATGTTACCACGTGGAGCGCTAGCATCGCTGATTCGTTGCAGCGTCTGTCATCTGTAGTGTTTTCATATACACTGCCGGTAAATACAATTGGTGTGTAACGACAACTACAAGATTAATAGGGATGTATAAAGCTGATGAGGCGCTTTACAACATGAGGCATCCTGAATACAAAAATAGATTAAGAAGATTGGAGACCTGACCTAACCTAACCATCTCCTGTAGCAAGGAATCGAAGTGTTACAGTGAGCCTGTCTTCTGCAGATATAGCAGTTCTTAAGTGAGTATTGTGCTTTGTGATATGAGGATAAACTTCACTGAGCACATACAGAAATGTATGCTCATCCATTCATAAGTAATTGATGTACGACTTGACGTCCTCCACTATAAGCTCACGTAACAAGTTTTGTTGAATGCTTTTATTGTGTCGTCGTAAAACCCACGGCTTCACCCAGGTACGTTTCTTTTTTTCCCCCGCATCTCTTCCACAGGTGCATACTGTGCAATTGTGCTACATGCAACTGCTGCGCTTAATAACAAATTGTTGTTGTCTGCCATCTTGAACTTTGACGACAGTGTAATACCCCTTATTAGCGCCACGTCAAAGATCTTTGTCAAATATATTTGACGAATAATTTATCACGTCTTTGATCAAATCTTTGACAAAGAAATTTGATAATATAATACCGGCCTAATAAGTATCTTTGGTCTGAGCTAAGCCGTTAACCGACTTGGGAGGTGCCGTAGTCGACGTGCCGTTGAGTTACTGCGGACGCGACCTTCCGGGTATCGGACTTACTGGCCGCCCGGCGCACCGCCGCTGTCAAAGGAACTCTGGGAAGGCGGGGACGGACGGCGCGAGGCGTGCGAACTGCCGAGGCAGGAGCGCGGGCGGTCCATAAAAAAGGAGGGGGAGAAAAAAACAAGCGCTGGCGGCCGGACGGCGCGTCGCACGTCGTTTGCGGCGGGCTTATCAGCCGCCCTGCCGTTTCTGTATA